>NC_091190.1:4714866-4887366 GCF_040958095.1 Procambarus clarkii
ATGGTGGTAGACCGAGCACCTTGTAGGTACGATGCAAAGTGCTATAAGTTCAGGATGATGGAGAGAAGTTTCTTTTCGATAGTGCTGTAGTTCTTCTGGTGAGGTTTTAACTTGTAGCTGTAGTAGCTAACAGGTAGAACCTCCTCGCCTCGTTGTTGCATCAGGACGCCCCCGATGCCGGTACCACTGGCGTCGACATGGAGGATGAAAGGCTTCGTGATATCTGGCGAGGCGAGAATAGGATTAGAACAGAGCAGGAATTGAAGTTTTTCGAAAGCAATGGTCTGCTGAATGGTCCAATTATATTGTTGCTTTGGGGCTGGTTAAAGTGATCAATGGTGTCGCTACCGTACTAAAGTTCTTCACAAACCTATGGTAGTAGGAGGCAAGACCAAGGAAGCGCAGGAGCTGCTTCCTGGTGGTAGGCTGTGGGTAATGTTGGATGGCTTGGGTATGTATGTTTAACGGAGCTAGGCTGCCACTCCCTATCACATTACCAAGATAACGCACTTTACCTTTAGCAAAGGTGGACTTGCCCAGGTTGATGATGAGGCCGGCTGTCAGGAGCTTGGCGAACAATCGTTGCAGCTGGAGCAGATGTTTGTTCCAGGTGTTAGTTGCCACAACGATATCATCCAAGTAGGCGTAGGTGTGATCTAAGCCATGGATGACGTGGTTGACAGCTCGCTGGAAAGTGGCCGGGGCATTACATAGTCTAAAAAGGCCAAAAGGAGTGGTGAAGGCAGATATTTCCTTAGCTCGCTCTGTCAAACACACTTGGTAGTATCCCTTGAGTAAGTCTAGTTTGGATAAATACCAAGCATTACCAATGGCGTCAAGGATGTAATCTATTCTAGGTAATGGGTAAGCATCCTTGACAGTCACAAGATTCAATTTCCTGTAGTCGGTACACAGCCTCACTTTACCTTGCGGTTTCGTCACCAAGATGCAAGGTGAGGCCCAGGGGGACTCACAAGGAGTGGCCACCCCATGATCCAGGAGGTACTGTACCTCAGCATGCATAACTTCCTTTTTGCTCGAGCTGATTCGGTAGAAAGGTTGACGAATCGGCCGGGTGTCAGTGAGTAGCTGGATGTCGTGCTGAACCACATTATACTCCTGTGGATCATCGCTGAACAACTTCTGATGTTCCTTGAAGATTCTGATGAGAGGAGCACTATTACTGTCCTGCAAATAGGTATGAAGATCAGTTAGGATTTCTGAGTTGGAGGGCACTGACTCAGTGTTAGTGCTTTCGGAAGGAGAAGCAGGGAAGGTCTCACTGTGGAGGTATGGACCTTTAAATGTGGATAATGATACCAACACAGTGGGGGAGTACCTTGATACTGCTTCAGGAGGTTGACGTGGCACAATTGGGTCTTCCGCCGCCTATCTGGAGTCTCAAGAACGTAGTTGTGGTTGTTTCTGCACTCCTTGATGCGGTAGGGTCCTGAAAACTTGTTTTGCAATGGAGAACCTGGGATAGGAAAATATGCCAACACGAAGTCTCCTGGTTTAAATTTCCTTATTTTGCTGCGTTGGTCAGAATGAGTCTTCATCCTCTCCTGAGCTTTCAATAGATTGTCATTAGCAAATTTACGTACTCTCTCAAGAAGGTGTTTTAAGTTTTGAAGAAACTGGGGCACATTCTGAGGGGTCACTGAAGGGGGCATTATGTAGAGAGTCTTTGAAAGCTTTGAGAGGAGTACGGCACTTACAACCGTAGAGCATCTGGTTGATACCTGGTTGATGGGGTTCTGGGAGTTCTTCTACTCCCCAAGCCCGGCCCGAGGCCAGGCTCGACTTGTGAGAGTTTGGTCCACCAGGCTGTTGCTTGGAGCGGCCCGCAGGGCCACGTACCCACCACAGCCCGGCTGATCCGGAACTTCTCTTAGAAAACCGTCCAGTTTTCTCTTGAAGATGTCCACGGTTGTTCCGGCAATATTTCTTATGCTCGCTGGGAGGACGTTGAACAACCGCGGACCCCTGATGTTTATACAGTGCTCTCTGATTGTGCCTATGGCACCTCTGCTCTTCACAGGTTCAATCTTGCATTTTCTTCCATATCGTTCACTCCAGTACGTTGTTATTTTACTGTGTAGATTTGGGACCTGACCCTCCAGTATTTTCCAGGTGTATATTATTTGGTATCTCTCTCGTCTCCTTTCTAGAGAGTACATTTGGAGAGCTTTGAGACGATCCCAATAATTTTGGTGTTTTATCTCGTCTATGCGTGCCGTATATGTTCTCTGTATTCCCTCTATTTCAGCAATCTCTCCTGCTCTGAAGGGGGAAGTGAGTACTGAGCAGTACTCGAGACGGGACAGCACAAGTGACTTGAAGAGTACAACCATTGTGATGGGATCCCTGGATTTGAAAGTTCTCGTAATCCATCCGATCATTTTTCTGGCTGACGCGATATTTGCTTGGTTATGCTCCCTAAACGTTAGATCGTCGGACATCATTATTCCCAAATCCTTGACATGCTGTTTTCCTACTATGGGAAGATTCGATTGTGTTTTGTACCCTGTATTATATTTCAGATCCTCATTTTTGCCGTACCTGAGTACCTGAAATTTATCACTGTTAAACATCATGTTATTTTCTGCTGCCCAATCAAAAACTTTGTTGACATCTGCTTGTAGTTTTTCAATGTCTTCAGCAGAGGTAATTTTCATGCTGATTTTTGTGTCATCTGCAAAGGACGACACGAAGCTGTGGCGTGTATTTTTGTCTATATCAGATATGAGAATAAGGAACAGTAGCGGTGCAAGGACTGTACCTTGAGGTACAGAGCTTTTAACATCGCTTGGACTCGATTTTATCTGATTGACTGTTACTCTTTGTGTTCTGTTCGACAGGAAATTGAGTATCCAGCGTCCTACTTTTCCAGTTATTCCCATTGACCTCATTTTGTGAGCTATCACCCCATGGTCACATTTGTCGAACGCCTTTGCAAAGTCTGTGTATACAACATCTCATAAGGAGATACTCCTAGAGACTCATTGGGGAGACTTCTGAAAATACACATAATGAGGTCAAGTTGTTTATCACAGTCCTTCAAGGTGTCATTGCAAAATTTCTTTAGGAGTGGTTTAATAGTCTGATGACTACATTCAAGAGAACCCTGTGAAGCAGGATGATAGGGGCTGGACAGCACCTGTGTGATGTTGAACTCTTCTCGCTGGTGAAGTTGGTGCCACAGTCACTTTGAACCTCTCCTGGAAATCCATACTGGGTGAAGATCTTCAATAGTTGTTTCACCACAGTAGCAGCCATAATGTTCTTTACTGGAATTGCTATGGGGAATCTGGTGGTAGGACACATGATAGTTAGTATATAGGCGTTGCCAGAACTGGTCCGGGGTAAAGGACCAACACAGTCTATGATGAGTCTGTGGAAAGGTTCTGCAGGCACCTGGATAGGAGTCAATGGAGTCTTGGGAATAGAGATGTTAGGTTTACCTGCCATCTGACATATATGACACTGTTGCACGTAACTTTTGACGTCTTTAACCATACCTGGCCAGTAGCAGTCTTGTCTGATTCCGTGGTAGGTTTTGTTAAAACCATAGTGAGAAAGTGCTCCGTAGGCCAGGTGTAGAATATCAGGCCGTAGGCTGGTGGGAACCCACTAGTTGTTCGACCTTTGCCCAATCGTCATCCTCCTTCAGCTTACTGGGTCTGTACCTGCGGTAGAGCAACTGATTCTCTAGGAAGAACCCAGGGATACTGTCAGGTTGAATCTCAGCCTGGAAGAATAATGGTGTTAATGAAGGATCCTCCCTCTGTAACTTACGGAACTCCAACATAGTAAGATTCGGTGGTAGATTCTGATGGTCTTGAGGGACAGCGATTGCAGTAGAGTCAGCTGGTTGCGGGCGTGTAGCTTGTGCACGGGTGGTCACCAAAACCGGAAGAGAAACTTCATCACTTTCTTGGACCTCTGCTGGAACATACTTAAAGATGGGATTGTCCACTACAGAGTTACACACCTGGGGTTTGTCCATGATGATCAGGTTGGACGGTTGTAGATCTTTTGCCAAGTCATTGCCCAGGAGAAGTTGCACTCCAGATATGGGAAAATGCTTTTCCCTGATGGCGACTTGGACTTCACCGGTCACGAAAGGACAATCCAGGTGGACTCTGGCGAGTGGATACGGAGTGGTAGCAGCGAGGTCAGTGATGAGGACGGTTTCCCCGGTGTAGGTGATGTTAGGCACAGCTGATTTTAATATTATTGACTGAAGAACCGCCATGTCCCTCAAGATCTTCAATTTGAAACGTCCCTCCGAATCTATACTGGTGACAGAGACAGTTCCAGTATATAGGTGTTTGCTGAATAGAGAAAGATCATTAATAGGAACACCAACATTCATCACAGGCTTACCGGACTTAGGAGTCGGTTTGGGTTTAGGAGTTTCATTGCCTTTGTATTGAGCTTTTCCACATATATCTATGGTATGTCCATAGAGTTTGCAATATTCACAATACAATTGAGAGCTCGCTTGATCGGTACTCACTTTATCATAACTATACCAAGACTTCTTACTGGTAGGTGGTGTTAGCCGATGTATGAGGCTGTAGGTGTCAGCCGACTTCGCACATTTGATGTAGTCAGTTTCTTCTTTGTCTGCTAAATATAAACGGATAGAAGGGGGAACACGTCTAAAGAATTCTTCAACTAGAATGAGGTTGACGAGTTCTGAAAATGTAGAGACATGTGCTGCTTCCAGCCATTTCATGAAATATCTTTTCTTTGTATTTGCAAATTCTAAAAAGATGGTGGTACTTGCCTTTAGATAATCACGGAATTTTCGTCTGTAGCTTTCGGTGGAGAGAAGGTAGGCGTCCAAATCTGCTTGCTTCAGGGTCTGGTAGTCATTCTCAGACGCTTAGGTACTGAGAGTAACTGCAGCTCTACCTGTGAGAGGCACTCTGAGAAGGGTAGACCATTGATCTGCAGGCCAGCTAAGTTTTTTAGCTAGGGTCTCAAAAGTGGTGAAAAACACGTCTATCTCTGTCTCAACGAATGTTGGAATTAACTTACTTGCATGGGAGACATTGAATCTTACGGGAAGACTAGCTGTAGCTTGTTGGCGCTGGTTGTGGTGTGTAGTTTCCAACGTGAGTTCTTGTTGACGACATGCTAGAGCCATATCAGCTTGCTTCTTATCATGCTCGCGTTGCATCTCCAGGTGACATTGTCTTGCTTCAAGCTGTACTCGCTCACACTCCCGGATAGGCCCCCATAAAAATGTGATGGGAAAGTGTAAGAGTGTAGGTGTTCGGCAGTCCTAATGGCTGGTGTCAATGCCTATCACATTTTAGAAACAAAAGATCGACTGCTTGCCTGTTGTCTGTGGTAAAGTAACGGAAGACACGCAAAACACATAGTATGAACAATGAAACTTTAATTACCTTTAAAAATTATGAATAAGACAATTCCTTGGCTATGTACAGTACAAACAAAAAAGTAAAAAAATAACATAAAAATTAAGAACATGGGTGACGTGGCAACTGGTAACTATCCTGTGGTAATTTATTATTTAACAATTAACGTTAATTTTAGTATGGTAAATGATTAGTCAATCAAAATCACAGGAAATCTTGTACCCGATACTCAATGTAAGAGAATAAGGGCAAGAAAATCCTACTAAATAAATGAAACCGATAGTTTCTAAAACAAATGAAACATTTAATTGTTTCAAAAGTGAATAAGGTAGTCCAAGAATGTAGGGATACCTTGCCGAGTCTCTATAGGACAGAAGCAAAGGTTTTCCTACTAAATGAAATATGATACTTACCGAATTACCGATCTTTGTGCTCTGAAAAAAGAAAGCTAATTCCCTACCTAAGTAAATATCATCATCTCTGAGCAACGTGTAGGGGTGCGAGTGTCAACTGGTGACGAGAACTGCTGTTGAGGTCCCAACTTCACAGCGTAGTCCGTGCTAGAGGAACTATGGCCCCTCTGTATCCTCCTTTGGTCGGATTGCAGAAGATAGGGTGCGTGATCCGAAGACAAATCAAAGTACCAGGGTACCAAAATGATGATCTGCCGGAATGTGAGAAATATCCTAGGGACAAAAAAGGTGGAATACACGAGTAATAACACTGAGGGAGGGATGACCAATTAAGAGAATGACTGAGGCCTCCAGTCACCACGTAATCCAAAGTTATCCAACACTCACAATATGCTACCCTCGGAATGCACAAAATACACAGCACCATATAAATATTAAAAGTAAAGAAAATATTGAAAAGCAACTGTATCAAAGCCAAGTACACATAGCACAAATTGATGTTCTGGTACTAGTACCTTAGTGAAGCTGCTTGGGCAGGCCCCCATAAAAATGTGACGGGAAAGTGTAGAAGTGTAGGTGTTCGGCAGTCCTCCTAATAACTGGTGTCAATGCCTATCACATTTAAAAAAAAAAGATCGACTGCTTGCCTGTTGTCTGTGGTAAAGTAACGGAAGACACGCAAAACACATAGTATGAACAATGAAACTTTAGTTAACTTTAAAGATTATGAACAAAGAGAATCCCTTGGCTATGTACAGTGCAAACAAACAAGTCAAAAAATATAACATAAAAATTAGGAACAAGGGTGACGTTACTCAACAAATAAAATAGAGACAAAAGAATGATTAAACAGGTGCTGAGAATATAGCGCTAGCTGAGAACCTCCACCAATAAACAGAGCGTATATCAGTTGGTTGTTCACAGCTTGAGAGCACAAGGATATTCTAACTTCAATAGCTGGTTCAAGCCCAGACATCGACTTGGTAGAGGGCGCTGAGGTGCAGAGGTGCAGGTGCGCAGTCCGTGGGTCACCAATGAGAAGCAGGCAGGCTGGAATGGTAGTTTGCTGGTTGACTATGGTGGCGAGCCTGCGTGGAGAGAGTGAGGAGTGGGGGGGAGTTTAGGGTAAGTTTGCCTCCTGGTCAAAACGTTTTGTGCTACTGGTAGACGTATCTTGAAGATAGCATCTTACTGTTGTGTAATATATGTGACTTGATGTAGAGAAGAGCAGGCTCAATCTCTCTTGAAAGAGATTATCATTACAATATATATATATATATATATATATATATATATATATATATATATATATATATATATATATATATATATATATATATATATCGCCTCACAGCAGTAGCAGCCCCACATGCAGGGGATTTCCTGTTAGCAACCCCAATGTCGGCAACTGGCACGTGTCTCACACCACACGCCCTCCGAATTGCTGTGGCCCTCCGCCTTGCTGCCCCAATCCACACCAGATATAGGTGTATTTGCTGCGAGGTGGTGGCTGACAGGTACGGCCACCATGGCCTACTCTGCCAAAGCACAGGGGGATGGCACTCGAGGCACAGTGAAGTTAACGACATCATCAAGAGGAGCCTCACCACAACTGGATGCCCAGCTGAAAGAGAGCCCCGTTACCTAACGCCCCGTAACTCTGATGCTCCTATTGGTCGCCCAGATGGTATCACAGTGAACCCCTGGAATAATGGCAAGCAGTTGGTATGGGACTACACGTGAGTATCAACCCTAGCTAACACCTACATTTACCTCAGTGTTGCACAACCAGGTGGCGCTGCCACCCACAGGGAAGCAGCCAAATCCCGTAAGTATAGAGAACTGGATCACCACTACAATTTTGTCCCCATTGCTTCTGAGACACTCGGCGCCTGGGGTAAAAGTGCTACCAGTTTTTTTAAGGAACTGGGTTCTAGGCTCATTGAAACAACAAGGGACCCTAGAGCTGCCAGCTTTCTTTTCCAGCGCCTCAGCGTGGCGATACAGAGGGGAAATGCGCACTGCAACCAGGGTTCCTGCCCGCCATCTGAGGAGCCGGAGGAACTCGACAACCTATAATAACCATCTTTGTAACCTATACGTAACTCATTTTTTGTAATAAAGTTCAAATAAAGCAAATATATATGTGTACATACAAAAGAATGGGGGTGGTAGGAGAAGATAATATTAGAGTTCAGTGAGAAACCACAAGGTCTCCTCTGAATACTTTTTATTTTCTTCTCCGAGGCTATGGGTCCCCACATTGGCACCAGAGGTGGTACCCTCACAAATTTTATATATATATATATATATATTATATATATATATATATATATATATATATATATATATATATATATATATATATATATATATATGCCGAAAGATAATCAATCCGCAACAAATCAGCCGTGGATTCCACGTCGCGATGAAGGACGGGGTCTGGTTCCTTGCAGTTCTGCTCAGCGATGCCAGGTTGTCTCCTCATCGTCTCTGTTCTTCCTTCATTACTGAAGCTCCTCCTCCAGGCGCATATTTAAATACTGTTGGATGGAACAGCTCTCAGCTTCTTCTCTTAGTCTCTGAATAGGCTACTTCCTCCCTTTATTTCGTTGACAGTGCTCATCCTCCTAAGTTGTCTCGGACTGTCTTCTCCTCAGCTTCACTCTGCTATCCCAGCTAGTAGTCCGCAGGACCCGACACACGGCTCCTCCCCCATACTATTCAGCTTCCTCACGACTGCAGGTCTTGTCAGCTTCTGGCTCGTGGTGTCCTCTTCCCACCAGCAAATCACTTCCTCAGCGACTCTCCTGAATATTATAAGCTTTCCTCGTCGTTGGTATCAGAAACTGTTGCTGAGTAAATCCCTCCTGAGGCCTCTGTGTCTCCCAGACTTGCGAGCTCCCGAACGCTCTTTGCTTGCATTTGTTGCTGGAGAGTCTCTGGCGCTGCTTCCCGCCTCGAGTCACTGGCGCCCCTACTACTCCTTTCCCACCTACTACGTCACACCCTAGGCACCACGCTATTGGTTCACGATGCCACGCACTTAAGGCTCACCAATCAACAGGCGGCTGGCGCGGCTCCCTCAATGACACTTGGTAACACATCAGTGCCAGTTGGTAGCACAGCAGTGCCACTTGGTAACACATCAGTGCTGTGGGGGAGAATTTAGTTCTTTAATAAAATTATAGTAAATGTTTCGAAGGACCAAAATTAATGTTAAAAATAAGAGAACCAGCGACATATGGAACTCCAATAATGAATTCATAAAGGTAATTAAATGTATTGAGAAAAGGACTGTAATATTAATAATAATTCAGAACTATATCTGTACACCTTACACCTTGGGGGGGGGGGGAGGGCGGTTAAATAATATTGTGAAGTTAATGCACATCAAATAATAAGAAGTTAATTCACTTCCTGTAATGAAATATTGTGATGTTAATACACATCTATAAATGAAATAATTAATATAAAATATAATTTGACTCTCAATAATAAAGATTGACTATCTACAATACAATACTGGAAACGTCTTAGCTGTTTCAGATGATGGTAGATCACGTCCAGCCTCTACCACACGTTTAATCCAGTCCGAGATAGCTATCTGTTTGAACACGTGATCATGGAATCAGTAACACGTCTTCCTTCAGTCTTAATACCACACTGAAAAGCAAAACTTATATAATTTCCACTCCAACTTAGTATTCGCACATTTAACCCCAAGATCTTAAAAAAATGAAGGGATAAGAGCTGCACTTACGTGGGTGTTTTATATCGCCTGCATCGTCACGATTATGCACCTACGTTAAAGTATAAATTCAAGGCCTAATCATAGACAAATGAGGTATAATGCCTTGCCGAGCGTGGTGTCCATAAGTTGTGTCAGCTGCACCCTCAATCTGAAGTCCTGGTAAGTATGGATGCTTGCTGAATGGATCTATAGTTGTCGGGCTGCTTCAGAACACCTTGCTGCTAGCTGGTTAATATGACAAGAGTCCCTTCCTCCTCCTTCCAGTGGATTATGTACATTTGCGCCTATGCTGGAACTCCGGGTATAACTTGTAATGTTTCAAACAGACTTCCGAGAAAGGGAGGAAGTCTGTCTGACAAATATTTACTTCATAATACAGAGTTTTATAAGATAGTAAATAATATTTCATAGTGCGGGTCAATTAATTAAGATGACGTTAAATGCTTGAGAATATTAAGAGTGGAAAGCAAGTTAATCGTTTTATGTACCGGAACAGCTGATCTAGACTGTATAAATTATTTCCAGTAAACGAACGTATATACTATCAAATAAACGTAATTCTATTATTAATCGATTATCCTTAATAAAGAAAAGCAAGTGAGACTGAATTCAATTCGATCCATTAATATGTAGAAATTATTCCCTATGGCTGGCTGGCTGACGCAACACAGTCATGATTCTAGGGAGAAATCGAGTGCTACTACACCTCAATTAAATAATTTGAATATCAATGTACTACTAGTTAGTAGTGTTAGTAAAATGTATTCCCTAGTACAAGAATTACATCTTATTGTACTAGGGGTTAGTAATTAAGTGTTGGAAATTTCCAATATAACTCGGGGGCGAGAAATTGCTGGTCGCAGTTCATGATTCAGTGCTGACATACCTATTGCTTTTCCCTGAAGTTATTTATATTCATTACTTACATATTAGTAAGTTAGTACGTTAGTATGTACATGACAGATGTCCCATGTCTGTGAAACAGGTAAAACTAAGTCATTATGGGTAAATCAATTAAATGTTGAACATATGAATTATTAGATTATCTAAGATCAAATGACTATCACCTGCATTTATGCTGAATGAAATACTGTATAAGTTGTAATTTTACATAGTTATTCACCAGTTAAAGAATTGAAATTATTAATGCTGGTATTAATAAGTATTCAGGTTAATTGGACCCGTCTCCGTTTTGTAGTGGTAAGACACTCGTCTGGCGTTCCGCGAGCGCTTTATCATGGGTTCGTATCCTGGCTGGGGAGGATTTACTGGGCGCAAATCCTTAACTGTAGCCACTGTTTAACTCAACAGTAAAATGAGTACTTGGTTGTATAAACGACTTTTCGCAGGGGCCATATTCCAGGGAACTCCCCGAAACGTTACGTGAACTAGTGGCTGTACAAGAATGTAACAACTCTTCTATATATCTCAAAAAAAAAAAAATAATAATCATTGTGTCATTCAAGATCAAGGAGACTTCGAATTAACTGTGAGGTCACTGTATAGAGTCGCGGTGACTTGTAACTATTAAGTTACTATAGACACTAACTCATCACTGAAGCATCATGTTCACCTCAAACTCAAATGAAGAATTGTCTGCACTTATGCAGATTTAAATACGGCTTAAATTTGCACTCTGGAGAAGTAGTCATTTTAGATTAATAGTGTAACTAAGTTTCTAACCTAGCTAAATTTTATTTAATTTTAGAGAACTGAGTATGTTTATTCATAATCAAGGATAACTTTGAGTTGACAGTGAGACTAGTAATTTGGTCATTATGACTTGTAACTAGTCGAATTACAGCTCACAGGCGTGTCACTGACGACTCGTTAATTCATCCTAAACTTTAAATGATAAATTAATTTCATTTAAATCAGTCTTTATTAATAGTCAACTATATTTAATTGTGAGCACAGACTCAGATGATACTCTTTTGACCCTAACTAATTTCCCTATCTACCTAAATAGAGGGTTTAATTTCCTTAAACCTACCTAAGTAAAGGGCTATGCTAATTTTGACAACTTACTTTCTCTTTGGTAGTGTCACCCTAGCTGAATTATGAGCAGTTGAGCTGCTCGTTTATGAATGCTTAGACTACAGTGCTATAGCCCTCTAGAGACTTAACATAGAATTAACAGAATTATTTATAAGTAGTAATGCCTACTCGGTTTATATGTATTAGGCTACAATGTTATAGTCCACTTGAGACTTAATGAAGCACGTAGCTTAAAGATTTTCATGGTGAGTGGTAATAGTTGCTCAGGTTATCGTGGTGAGCAATAATGGACTCGAGTAATCACGATGAGCAATGGGGCTCGAATTATCGTGGTGAGTAATAACATGCTCGTATTATCATGGTGAGCAATAATATGCTCGAATGATCATGGTGAGCAATAATACGCTCGAATGATCATGGTGAGCAATAATACGCTCGAATGATCATGGTGAGCAATAATACGCTCGAATTATCACGTTATGTCTGATCGTTTTATTCAGGTTAAATTACTGCAAGACCCTTCTTGAGGGATAACTAAGCACAGAATAAATTTAAGATTCATGGGTGAGCAGTAATGCCTGCTCATATTAAGCATGTTAAATTACAGTACTATAGCCCTCATAAGACGTAACGAAGCACAGTAACTTAAAGTTTATTGTTAATTCATTAGATGGTGGGAAACCTAAGGTTGGTGGAAAGAATTAACTCATTGTTACTACAACCAATCTTGCTTGGAAGGTAATTTGTAATGGATTATCCCAACCTGTACGTTTCACGGTTTAAAGTTCTCTTGTTATATATTCACTTACAGATTTGCAAGCTTTAAATTTTCCTTGTGCTGGTGCTTCTTCAAAAACGTTTCTAAGGTTGCTTAAGGGCAGAAGCGAGAAAGAAGTTGCTGAAGCAAAACTGATGCAACACGGCAAATGGAAATTTCATTTTGTTAATTGCTAGAATCCTAGTTCAGAGAAACTTTGATTAAATGCGGTTTTCTGGTTAAGACTAATCTAAGGTTTTCTTGGCAGACCTTATGCATCAGGTATATTTGGACCTTGGTCGTGATAAATTTGCAGGTATGGAAGTTTCTTGATGACTTCATGGTCCCGCGAGATTCCTTGGGTGCTAGAATTTTCTGGCCTAATTTTATTTGATTCACATAGGGGACTGAATGTGGTCAATTATTACTGTCGAGAATAGTTCTGGGTCTACAGTAGGGTCAGAGGCTTGGTCGTTGTGACTTGCACCAGTTTAGGCTGCTGATCACTGATTATCCACTGAGATGCATAAAACATCTCGGCTAGTATTAATTGAACCAGACTCAATCTGGATTTATTTAGTCAGCTGTTTTCTCCTTTATTGTTATTTAGTCAGCTGTTTTCTCCTTTGTTGCTGGAGAATTAATTTCAGCTGTTGATTAATTTCTATTAATATTGATTGCTAGCAGTCATAGGCTTGTTCAGGTTTAAAGCTTTACCTGTAAGTAATTAGCCTCGTGCTGATTTGAGCCAATTCATGCCCTGTTGTTTAACTTGACCAGTAATAAACTGGTAGTAGTAATCTGCTCTTACTAGTAGATTAACATTGGTGAGGCATTCAGACTTTAATTTGTTGTCAGCCAGTTAACCTCCATTTTTTGTAGGAATCTGGCTGTGTACACTAGACCCTTAATATTTAGGTCAAATGGGATTTGATCTATTACTATGGGCTGAACGAGCCTGACATAACCACCTAGGCCTACTAGTGGTAGACAACTGTGTATTCTTGGGGTCCTCTATTTATCATGCACCCTGAAAAGTTTAATTGGACCTGTGTTATTGGTTTTAATTTAAGTTCCTCTGCCGCTGTGTAATAAAGGTTTTCTGGAACCCTTGGTCGAATAGTCCACAAATGGCGACCTTGACCCCTTTATTCTTGACTTGAGTTGGGCAGTGGGCAATGTTGCATTAACTTGAGATGCTGGTTACTGTACGCTGTAAATTTCTCACACCTTGCAGCACTATATTTATCTTGAGGTTATCTTGAGATGATTTCGGGGCTTTTAGTGTCCCCGCGGCCCGGTCCTCGACCAGGCCTCCACCCCCAGGAAGCAGCCCGTGACAGCTGACTAACACCCAGGTACCTATTTTACTGCTAGGTAACAGGCGCATAGGGTGAAAGAAACTCTGCCCATTGTTTCTCGCCGGCGCCTGGAATCGAACCCAGGACCACAGGATCACAAGTCCCGCGTGCTGTCCGCTCGGCCGACCGGCTCCCTATTACTTGTGTAAGATTTCTATCTCTTACCTTGGGATTTTAATAATGTTATTTAAAAAATTTGCACAGTGCAGCATAATGCTGTCCTCTTCTACACCTATTGCATGTGTTCAGTAGGGTCTCACAGCTGTTAGTATTATGTGGTTTGAGTCTAATGGTACATCTGTGTAACTGTTTGAATCGTCTGACTCGGGTGTCTCTATTAGGGTAATTTATACAATTGTATAGAGAATAATTTTTTTGACAAAACTAACATAACCCCCAGCCTACAGCATGCTTAAGGTTCACCGGTTTAGGTGAAACATTGTCTACAGGTTTTGAAGACTTTGCCGTTTGCAGGTATTTATTGGTTTGTTTCTTGAGAATACTTGTTGTACTCTCAAGAAACAAACAATTACTCCCAAGATGTACTCTTGGGAGTAATTATTAGACTCATGGGAGCACTTGGACTCTCGGGAGCACTTTTTGGACTCTTGGGAGTACTTATGGTATTCTTAGGTCTCACCGATAAATCAATACTTGACATGTTAATATTACATTGATTATTAGTACCCCTATTACCTAATGACTATGTCACTTTAGGAGTTTCAACTAAAGAATTTGAAGTGGGAACTGTTTCTGTTGATTCAGTATAGATATTAAGTGCCTAGTTTGCTTGTTTATTATTTACTACATTACACAAACCTGCTAATATATCCTGGATTGTCAAGACAGTATTATTCTGATATGAATATAATTCATTTAGCACCTCGCTAGACAATTTTCTTTGGATGACAATTTTAGTCATGCACTCAGCAGTGGGTTGAGTCACTTTCCTGCTGAATGATTTTAACAGCGACTTGAGTTTTAAAATAAATTTTTGCAAGGAGTTAACTGATAGATCTGGTAGAGTTAGGTCAAGTAGTTGGTGCACGAGATTTATGATAGTCTTCTCATTGTCAGCAATTCCTCTGGAGAGCTGGATTGGTGCTGTTATGTTCAGCATTACCTCTAGGAGGTTGGTTTGAGTGATTAGGACTATCACTAATTTGGCTTAAGGCTTCTTGCTTAGCCTCATCCTCAATTTCAGCTTCATCTTCAGCTTTTAATTTAACTTCAGCTGTTAATTCACCTTCAGATGCATCTTCATCTTCTGTTTCAGCTTCATATTCTGTTGCAGCTTTACTTATTTCTCTGGGTTCCTCTGAGAGGCTTGTTAATTCAGTCTCATCATGTATTGAATTCTCATAATTCATAGAATATATAGATGAGCTTTCTGAAAGCTGTTCAAATTCTGTTATTATATCATTACGTGAAGCTGTATTAGATGAGACTGTAGAAAATGAAAGTTTAACTACAATTATTGATCCTGTGTAAGGATCTAATTTAATTAGAGTTGTATCCTCATCTCGATGTAGCTCATTTGTTTTATCTTATGAGCTGGATGTTTGCTTTGGTATGGGTAGACTATAAAAGTGTTTCAACCCAGCAGGAACAATTTCTGTTGCAAGCACGTTGTAATAATGATCGAACTTGCCATGAATTTTGCCTTTATAGTTAGCAAGGTCAGAATCAATTAGATTTATTTCATCTGGGTCAGAATTACTGACAAGGAGTATATTTCTATAACACTCGATTATTTCTTTTACTTGTTCAATTTTTTTGGTAGCCACTTTTGTGGAAATTCCTAGCCTGATGATATCAACTGGATCTTTTTCTATCCAATTGTCACATTTGTTGAATAGCCTTGTCAAGTGTCTTTGAAGGCCTTTCAAAATTCTTCCAGTTTTTTTTGGTGTAGCCATGTTGGCTGTGAGTTTGAGCCTTATACGATTTATATAGCTAATTTGACTTGCTCATATATATATATATATATATATATATATATATATATATGTCGTACCTAGTAGCCAGAACGCACTTCTCAGCCTACTATGCAAGGCCCAATTTGCCTAATAAGCCAAGTTTTCCTGAATTAATATATTTTCTCTAATTTTTTTCTTATGAAATGATAAAGCTACCCATTTCATTATGTATGAGGTCAATTTTTTTTACTGGAGTTAAAATTAACGTAGATATAGGACCGAACCTAACCAACCTTACCTAACCTAACCTAACCTATCTCTATAGGTTAGGTTAGGTAGCCGAAAAAGTTAGGTTAGGTTAGGTAGGTTAGGTAGTCGAAAAACAATTAATTCATGAAAACTTGGCTTATTAGGCAAATCAGGCCTTGCATAGTAGGCTGAGAAGTGCGTTCTGGCTACTAGGTACGACATATATATATATATATATATATATATATATATATGAGCAAGTCAAATTAGCTATATAAATCGTATAAGGCTCAAACTCACAGCCAACATGGCTACACCAAAAAAAACTGGAAGAATTTTGAAAGGCCTTCAAAGACACTTGACAAGGCTATTCAACAAATGTGACAATTGGATAGAAAAAGATCCAGTTGATATCATCAGGCTAGGAATTTCCACAAAAGTGGCTACCAAAAAAATTGAACAAGTAAATGAAATAATCGAGTGTTATAGAAATATACTCCTTGTCAGTAATTCTGATCCAGATGAAATAAATCTAATTGATTCTGACCTTGCTAACTATAAAGGCAAAATTCATGGCAAGTTCGATCATTATTACAACGTGCTTGCAACAGAAATTGTTCCTGCTGGGTTGAAACACTTTTATAGTCTACCCATACCAAAGCAAACATCCAGCTCATAAGATAAAACAAATGAGCTACATCGAGATGAGGATACAACTCTAATTAAATTAGATCCTAGGTACGACATATATATATATATATATATATATATATATATATATATATATATATATATATATATATATATATATATATATATATATATATATGACTGAAAACTCACACCCCAGAAGTGACTCGAACCCATACTGCCAGGAGCAACACAACTGGTGTCTAGAGGACGCCTTAATCCGCTTGACCATCACGACCGGACAAAAGGAAGGGATAGCCGAAGCTATTTGAACCACTTCCACGCCGGCACTTGGATGGTAATCTTGGGCATTGCATTTTATCAAATTACCATTCAAATAGTGAATGAGGTGATTTGATAAAATGCCATAATAATATACTACCATAATATATATATATATATATATATATATATATATATATATATATATATATATATATATATATATATATATATATATATATATATATATATATATATATGTTGTACCTAGTAGCCAGAACGTCGTACTCGGCCTGATATGCAAGGCCCGATTTGCCTAATAAGCCAAGTTTTCCTGAATTAATATATTTTCTCAAATTTGTTTCTTATGAAATGATAAATGGGGAATGTTCAGGCTTGTTCGCATTTGTGTTCCTCACGTGTGCCCCACACGTAAGGAACTCACGTGTGCCCCAAAGAATGAGGTGATTTGATAAAATGCTATGCCCAAGATTACCATCCGAGTGCCGGCGGGGAAGTTGTTCAAATAGCATCGGCTATCACTTCCTTATGTCCGGTCGTGATGGTCAAGCGGATTAAGGCGTCCCTTAGTTACCAGTTGCGTTGCTCCTGGGAGTATGGGTTCGAGTCACTTCTGGGGTGTGAGTTTTCTATCGCATATAGTCCTGGGGACCATTCAAGCTTGTTCGCATTTGTGTTCCTCACGTGTGCCCCAAAGAATGAGGTGATTTGATAAAATGCTATGCCCAAGATTACCATCCGAGTCCCGGCGGGGAAGTGGTTCAAATAGCTTCGGCTATCACTTCCTTATGTCCGGTCGTGATGGTGAAGCGGATTAAGGCGTCCCTTAGTTACCAGTTGCATTGCTCCTGGGAGTATGGGTTCGAGTCACTTCTGGGGTGTGAGTTTTCAGTCGCATATAGACCTGGGGACCATTCAGGCTTTTTCGCATTTGTTTCCTCACGTGTGCCCCAAAGAATGAGGTGATTTGATAAAATGCTATGCCCAAGATTACCGTCTGAGTGCCGGCGGTGAAGTGGTTCAAATAGCTTCGGCTATCACTTCCTTATGTCCGGTCGTGATGGTCAAGCGGATTAAGGCGTCCATTAGTTACCAGTTGCGTTGCTCCTGGGAGTATGGGTTCGAGTCACTTCTGGGGTGAGAGTTTTCAATCGCATATAGTCCTGGGGACTATTCAGGCTTGTTCGCATTTGTGTTCCTCACGTGTGCCCCAAAGAATGAGGTGATTTGATAAAATGCTATGCCCAAGATTACCATCTGAGTGCTGGCGGGGAAGTGGTTCAAATAGCTTCGGCTATCACTTCCTTATGTCTGGTCGTGCTGGTCAAGTGGATTAAGGCGTCCCTTAGTTACCAGTTGCATTGCTCCTGGGAGTATGGGTTCGAGTCACTTCTGGAGTGTGAGTTTTCAGTCGCATATAGTCCTGGGGACCATTCAGGCTTGTTCGCATTTGTGTTCCTCACGTGTGCCCCAAAGAATGAGGTGATTTGATAAAATGCTATGCCCAAGATTACCATCCGAGTGCCGGCGGGGAAGTGGTTCAAATAGCTTCGGCTATCACTTCCTTATGTCTGGTCGTGATGGTCAAGCGGATTAAGGCGCCCCTTAGTTACCAGTTGCGTTGCTCCTGGGAGTATGGGTTCGAGTCACTTCTGGGGTGTAAGTTTTCAGTCGCATATAGTCCTGGGGACCATTCAGGCTTGTTCGCATTTGTGATCCTCACGTGTGCCCCAAAGAATGAGGTGATTTGATAAAATGCTATCCCCAAGATTACCATCCGAGTGCCGGCGGGGAAGTGGTACAAATAGCTTCTGCTATCACTTCCTTATGTCCAGTCGTGATGGTCAAGCGGATTAAGGTGTCCCTTAGTTACCAGTTGCGTTGCTCCTGGGAGCATGGGTTCGAGTCACTTCTGGGGTGTGAGTTTTCAGTCGCATATAATCCTGGGAACCATTCAGGCTTGTTCGCATTTGGTTTCCTCACGTGTATCCCAAAGAATGAGGTGATTTGATAAAATGCTATGCCCATGATTACCATCCGAGTGCCTGCGGGGAAGTGGTTCAAATAGCTTTGGCTATCACTTCCTTATGTCCGGTCGTGATGGTCAAGCGGATTAAGGCGTCCCTTAGTTACCAGTTGCGTTGCTCCTGGGAGTATGGGTTCGAGTCTCTTCTGGGGTGTGAGTTTTCAATCGCATATAGTCCTGGGGACCATTCAGGCTTGTTCGCATTTGTGTTCCTCACGTGTGCCCCAAAGAATGAGGTGATTTGATAAAATGCTATGCCCAAGATTACCATCCGAGTGCCGGCGGGGAAGTGGTTCAAATAGCTTCGGCTATCACTTCCTTATGTCCGGTCGTGATGGTCAAGCGGATTAAGGTGTCCCTTAGTTACCAGTTGCGTTGCTCCTGGGAGTATGGGTTCGAATCATGTCTGGGGTGTGAGTTTTCAGTCATATATGTGTGTGTGTAGAGCAGGTACGGTTATTAATAGCCTAATATTTAATTTCTTAGTTAGGCTATGTTTAATTCTATTGTTGAACAAACCACATACTAGAAAGTGAACGGACGACGACGTTTCGGTCCGTCCTGGACTATTCTCAAGTCGATTGACAATCGACTTGAGAATGGTCCAGGACGGACCAAAACATCATCTTCCCTTCACTTTCGAGTGTGTGGTTTGGTCAACATTTTTCAGCCACGTTATTGTGACTCCTCGTCTGCATCTTTAATTCTACCTCGTATAGAGGTGAGCTTACCAATCTAACAGGAGTAGCTAAGATTCGAGTGATTCTTGGATGCCACTACGATTACATCTCCAGCTAGCTCATCATTATCACTTTCTTTTAGTGTAGTGATACCTAGTAGCACTCAAATATGTACAGTAAGATATATGACATACACTATTCGTGTAAAAATAATAAATTCCACCCTGATTAGGGTTTGAAAACTTTAAATGATAATTGACCAGTGTTGTCTAATACAGTACTAGTCTGATATTAATCCTACCTACGCACGGGAGCCGGTCGGCCGAACGGACAACACACTGGACTTGTGATCCTGTGGTCCCGGGTTCGATCCCGGGCGCCAGTGAGAAACAATGGGCAGAGTTTCTTTCACCCTATGCCCCTGTTACCTAGCAGTAAAATAGGTACCTGGGTGTTAGTCAGCTGTCACGGGCTGCTTCCTGGGGGTGGAGGCCTGGTCGAAGACCGGGCCGCGGGGACACTAAAGCCCCGAAATCATCTCAAGATAACCTAATAAAGTAGCTAATAATAGTTTGGGCTAGAGTTGTACGGAATTTAGTACAGTTCCAGTCTAAAAATATCCTACCTCTTTGGGTTTGCATAAAATACAATGAATGATGTGCAATAATGTGGATATATCAGTGCTATAATATTTGGATTTTCATAGTTTTGATATATATAGAATATACACTTATAAGAAATACGTGTGTAAGAAATTTAATATATACAGTTAATGTTGGCTTTCTAGCTACAATCTTCTGTGAAGATTAATAGTATTAATTAATTTCCTGACCACATATGCTCTAGAACCTCGTTACAGGTTTTTACGAAATGGTCTGGCAAAAATTAATATGGGTGGTATTACCACCAAGTTAAATAATGGTTAAATGGTGTGACCAATTTAATGTGGATATTAACAAAGGATTATGATAAATTGTGAGCAGTTGCTGTAGGAAATCTAGTTATCCTCACCTCTGTGTGAGGAATAGGTCTAAATATTGTGGGGTAGCTGGCTATGACCCAATATAGCCAGATGTACAGATGAGGCTAGAGCCAGATTGCAGTCTCCGTGGCTTAGTGGTAAGATGCTTACCTGGCGTTCCGCGAGCGCTTTCTCCTGGGAGGATTTACTGGGTGCAAATCCTTTACTGTACCCTCTGTTTAACTCTACGGTAAAATGGTTACCTGGTTGTAAAAACGATTCTTCGTGGGGGTCGTATTCCAGGGAACATAAGATTAAGGACTTGCCCGAAACGCTACGCGTACTAGTGGCGGTACAAGAATGTAACAACTCTTGTATATACATCATGTAGACATTGGGTTTAGTCTAGCAAATTAATCCTTACACCCTACAACTTGAGGGGGGCGTAAATTATATTGTGAAGTTAATGCACTTCAAATAATAAGAAGTTAATACACTTCCTGTTAATGAAATATTGAGATGTTAATACACGTCTATTTATGAAATAATAAAATATAAAATATAATTTGACTCTCAATAATAAAAAATGACTATCTACAATAGTATACTGGAAATGTTTTAGCTGTTTAGGATGATCGTGGATCACGTCCAGTCTCTACCACACATTTAATCCAGTCCGAGATAGCTATCCGTTGGAACACGTGATCATGAAATCAGTAACATGTCTTCCCTCCGTCCAAATACTACACTTAGAGGTAAAAAATATATTATTTTCACTCCAACTTATTATTTGCACATTTAACTGCAAGATCTAAAATAATTGGAGGGATAAGAGTTGCACTTACATAGGTGTTTTATATAGCCTGCATCGTCACGACAGGGGCACCTACATTAAAATATTAAATCAGGCCTAATCATATACAAATGAAGTATAATGCCTAGCTGAACGTGGTATCCGTAAGTTGTGTAAGCTGCACCCTCGGTCTGAAGTCCCGGTATGTATGGATGCTTGCTGAATGGATCGATAGTTGTCAGGCCGTTTCGAAAAACCTTGCTGTTAGCTGGTTAATGTGACGAGAGTCCCTTCCTCCTCCTTCCAGTGGCACATATGCATTTGCGCCTATACGGAACTCCGGATATAATTTGTAATATTTCAAACAGAGTTCCGAAACAAATGAGGCGTGTCTGACGAATATTTATGTCATAATATGAAGTTTTATTGGATAGTAAATGATATTTCGTAGTGTAGGTCAATTAATTAAGATGGCGTCAAACTCACGAGAATATTGAGAGTGGAAATAAAGTTTATCGTTTTATGTATTGCAACAGCTGATTTAGACTGAATAAACTATATCCAGTAAACAAACGTATATACGATCAAATAAACGTAATTTTAATATTAATTGATTATCTAAATAAATAAAAATATAAATGTTCGTTTGTTCAAAATAGCTAATCTCCGAATGTTCTTCACCGATTGCTTTGAAATTTCCACACAACATTTCATTCGCATCCGATCGGATTTTTATACATACTATTCAGATGTCATGTCTGTGACGGGAAAAAAACGTTTTTTTTTTAAATTGTGTTTTTCATGTGAGGGAAATCTTTGAAACCTCTTTACCAATTGCTTTGAAATTTTGTCACAACGTTGCATTCGAATATGCGCGTGTTTCAATATACCTACTATATACATGCCTCACCTGTAACAGGAAAAAAACATGTTATTTTTTAAAAACGGCGCCATCTGTTGGACGTAAGAGCAACACACACTGTAATCTCCAAAAGTTCTTCACTGATTGCTTTGAAATTTTGACACAACGATCTATTCAAATACGTGCATGTTTTTATATACCTACTAACTAGATGCCACACCTATGAGGGATAAAAACATTCTTTTTTGAAAAAAGCGCCATCTGTTGCACATAAGAACAACTCACACTATGCTAAATATGTTAAGATTCTATTTCAATGTTTCCCATTGCATTGATAAATTGTATTCTCATAGATTTCGATTTATTTTCGTTTTGATATAATTATTTTGTGTGACACTGCATTGGAATTGAGCTGTGTTGTTTACCATACCGTTCATTATGTAAGCATAATTGTAGCTGCCACACCTGTGACAGGTAAAAACATCCTTTTTTTTAAGAAATAGCGCCATCTGATGCACGTAAGAGCAACACACGCTATACTAAATATGTTACAATTCCATTTCAATGTTTCGAATGTATTGACATATTGAATTCTCATAGATTTCGATTTATTTTCATTCCGATATAATTATTTTGTGTGACATTGCATTGTAATTGAGGTGTGTTGTTAACCATACCATTCATTTTGTAAGTATAAGTATAGATGCACACCTGTGACAGGTAAATACATGCATTTTTTAAGAAACAGCGCCATCTGTTGCACGTAAGAGCAACACACGCTACACTAAATATGTTACGATTCCATGGTGGGGAGGACGTGTACCCCCTGTGTTGTTTACCATACTGTTCATTTCGTGAGTATAGTTTATTTGTTTAATTTTTCATTGTTTTTCACTTAATTTTTTTAACTGTTTTTCATATATTTCAGTGATAGGAATATCAGATCATTTGGAAAAGGCATCAAACGTGGGAGTGGGGAGGACGAGGGGACGGGAGTGGGGGATGATGGGGAGGACGAGGGGACGGGAGTGGGGGATGATGGGGAGGACGAAGGGACAGGGGAGGGGGTAATGGTGGGGAGGACGAGGGGATTGGAGTGGGGGATGGTGGGGAGGACGAAGGGACAGGGGAGGGGGGTAATGGTGGGGAGGACGAGGGGATTGGAGTGGGGGATGGTGGGGAGGACGAAGGGACAGGGGAGGGGGGTAATGGTGGGGAGAATGAGGGGATGGGAGTGGGAGATGGTGGGGAGGACGAGGGGACATGTAAGGGGGCAATGTTGAGGAAGACGAGGAGATGGGGAAGTTGTGGATGGTGAGGGCGAGGGGACAGTGGAATGGAAAATGGTTGGAAGTTCAAGGGAACAGGGGATTGGGGGATGTTGGGGAGGACGATGGGACGCGGGAAGGGGAATGGTAGGGAGAACGAGGGAATGGGGGAGTGGAAGATGGTGGGGAGGACGAGATGAAGTGGGGAATGGTTAGGAGGACAAGGGGATGGGGGAGGGGGGTGGAATGGTGGGGAGGACTTGGGGATGGGAGAGTGGGGGAATGGTTGGGAGGACAAGGGGACAGGGGAGTGAAGAATGACTGAGAGAACGAGGGGCCAGAGGACGGGGCAATGGTGGGGGGGACTGGGAGACAGGGGAAGGTTGCCGTGGCTAAGCAACGCACATGCGTCATTGCTGAGCCACAGCAACGTGTGGTCTGGTACAGCTAGTCCTTAATAGAGAAAAGTTAATGAGACCGGATTCAACTGGAAATTTCCAACACGTGCCACTTGGTGACACATCAGTGCCACTTGGTAGGACATCGGTGTCACTGTAACATGGACAGGGCTACTTGTGAAAAGGGTCAGTGCCACTTGATAACACATCATTGCCACTTGGCAACACTTCAGTGCCACTTGGTAACACACCAGTGCCACTTGGTAACACGGACAGTGCCACTTGTGAAAAGGGTCAGTGCCACTTGGTAACACATCATTGGCACTTGGTAACATCAGTGCCACTTGGTAACACATCGTTGGAACTTGGTAACACGACAGTGCAACTTGGTAACACAACAGTGCCACTTGGTAACACAAAAGTTCCACTTCGTAACACAACAGTACAACTTGGTAACACAACAGTGCCACTTGGTAACACATCATTGGCACTTGGTAACACAACTGTGCCACTTGGTAGCACAACAGTGCCATTGGTAACACATCGATGCACCTTACTGACATAACAGTGGCACCTGCTAACACATCATTGGCACCAGGTAACACACCAGTGGTATCACATCAATGCCACTTGGTAACACATACCTACCACTTGGTAACACATCAGTGTCACTTGGTAACACTCACATTAATGCCATCAGATGATTATTGTAAATGGGTGGGTGGGAAAATCCGGATGACGAATTTGAGAAGACACAGAAGGGGCCACTTTCAGAAGAAACGGCAGGGCCACTTTGAGAAAACACGGGAGGGCTACTTTGAGAAGACACGGGAGAGCCACTTTGAGAAAACACAGGAGCGCCAT
Source organism: Procambarus clarkii (assembly GCF_040958095.1). Taxonomy (NCBI): domain Eukaryota; kingdom Metazoa; phylum Arthropoda; class Malacostraca; order Decapoda; family Cambaridae; genus Procambarus; species Procambarus clarkii. The sequence continues at coordinate 4,739,496 of NC_091190.1, forward strand.
GTTGAGATGACACGGGAGGGCCACTTTGAGAAGACACGGAAGTCCACTTCCGTGTTACTTTGGGTAACTCTTTAGGGATGGGAAAATGTGAATTGGAGGACATAGGTGGAATGGTAAATGTTGAGAATTGGGGAAGGGTCAGACAGTTGTGACGGAGGGAGGGTCACATAGTGGTGATGGATTCAGGGTCAGACAGTGGTGAGAAAGGGTAACACAGAAATGATGGAAAGAGGATCAGAGAGTGGTGATGGAGGGAGAGTCACATAGTAGTGATGGAGGGAATGTCACTATAGTGGTGATGTAGGGAGGGTTATATAGTAGGGATAAAGGGAATGTCAACATAGTGGTGATGGAGGGAGGGTCATATAGTAGGGATGGAGGGAATATCAGACTAGTGGTAATGGAGGGCACATAGTGGTGATGGAGGCAGGGTCATAAAGTGGTAATAGAGGGTAGGTCATTCAGTGGTGATGGACGGAGGGTCACCCAGTGGTGATGGAGGGAGGGACACATAGGGGTGATGGTGGGAGGGTCATATAATAGTAATGGAGGGCCACATAGTGCTGATGGAGGGAAGGTCACACAGTGGTAATGGAGGGAAGGCCAAATAGTGGTAATGTAGGGAAGGTCACATAATGGGTCACATAGTGGCGATGGAGGGAAGGTCACCTTCTGGTAATGGAGCGAGTGTCACATAGGGGTGATGGAGGGAGGGTCACATAGTGGTGATGGAGGGAGGGTCAAATAGGAGTGATGGAGGGAGGTTCACATAGTGTTGATGGAGGGTCACATAGTGGTGATTGAGGGTCACATAGTGTAGATGGAGGGTCACATAGTGGTGATGAAGGGTCACATAGTGGTGATGGAGGGTCACATAGTGGTGATGGAGGGTCACATAATGGTGATGGAGGGTCACATAGTGGTGACGAAGGGTCACAAAGTGGTGATGAAGGGAGGGGTCACATAGTAGTGATGGAGGGTCACACACTGGTGATGAAGGGAGGGTCACATATTGGTGATGGAGGAAGGGTCATATAGTGGAGATGGAGGGAGGGTCACATAGTAGTGATGGAGGGAGGGTCACATAGTGGTGATGGTGGGAGGGTCACATAGTTGTGATGGAAGGAGGGTCACATAGTTGTGATGGAGGGAGTGGTCACAAAGTGGTGACGGAGGGAGTCACATAGTGGTGCTGGAGGGAGAGGTCACATAGTGGTGATGGAGGGAAAGTCACATAGTGGTGATGGAGGGAGGGTCACATAGTGGTGATGGAGGGAAAGTCACATAGTGTTGATGGAGGGAGGGTCACATTATGGCGATGGAGGGGGGTCACATATTAGTGATAGAGGGTCACATAGGGGTGATGGAGGGTCATATAGGGGTGATGGAGGTTAACATAGTGGTAATGAATGGTCACATAAGGGTGATGGAGGGTCACATAGGGGTGATGGAGGGAGGGGTCACATAGTGGTGTTGGAAGGAGGGTCACATAGTGGTAATGGAGGGAGGGTCACATATTGACGATGGAGGGAGGGTCACATAGTGATGATGGAGGGTCACATAGTGATGATGGAGGGTCACATAGGGGTGATGGAGGCTCATACAGGGGTGATGGAGGGTCACATAGTGGTAATGAATGGTCACATAAGGGTGATAAACGGTCAAATAGGGGTAATGGAGGATCACATTTGGGTGATGGAGGGTCACATATAGATGATGGAGGGTCACATAGGGATGACGGAGAGGTCACATAGTGGTGTTGGATGGTCACATAGGGGTGATGGAGGGAGGGTCATATAGTAATGATGGAGGGAATGTCAACATAGTGGAGATGGAGGGAAGGTCACCTTCTGGTAATGGAGGGAGTGTCACATAGGAGTGATGGAGGGAAGGTTACATTCTGGTGAAGGAAGGAGAGTCACATAGTGGTGATGGAGGGAGGGTCACATAGTGGTGATGGAGGGAGGGTCACATAGTGGTGACGGAGGGAGGGTGAAATAGGAGTGATGGAAGGAGGTTCACATAGTGTTTATGGAGGGTCACATAATGGTGATATAGGGTCACATAGTGTTGATGGAGGGTCACATAGTGGTGATGAAGGGTCACATAGTAGTGATGGAGGGTCACATAGGTGTGATGGAGGGTCACATAGTGGTGAAGGAGGGTCACATAATGGTGATGGAGGGTCACATAGTGGTGACGAAGGGTCACAAAGTGGTGATGAGGGGAGGGGTCACATAGTAATGATGGAGGGTCACACAGTGGTGATGAAGGGAGAGTCACATAATGGTGATGGAGGGAGGGTTACATAGTGGAGATGGAGGGAGGGTCACACAGTAGTGATGGAGGGAGGGTCACATAGTGGTGATAGAGGGAGGGTCACATAGTTGTGATGGAGGGAGGGTCACATAGTTGTGATGGAGGGAGGGGTCACAATGTGGTAATGGACAGAGGGTCACGAAGTTGTGATGGAGGGAAAGTCATATAGTGGTGATTGTTGGATATTTCCAACATCGAATACAGCATTGTTGTATTCTCATTACTTATTACTAACCATATTAATATTGTAGTAAGTAAAAGTAACAACTCGTAGAATTCTCATGTACTAATAATTCATCTGTGCATTAGGCTAGAATTCTCACGTCACCTGACGCCAGTATTGCGTCAGATTTCTTTACAGTAAAACACATTATATACAATTTGTGTGAGAATTAAATACGATTCTCCATAATTAAAGCATTCTGTATGGCAACTGATTGCAGACGAATGGTTCTCTAACTAAAAGCCGAATAGAGCTTTAGAATCAAAACGTCTACCTCGCGATAGAGGTAACGTCATCAAAGAATGCTATGGGGAGACATTAATTCCTCTCCCTCATATCTTTACTATTCTTAAATAGTTAAATAATAATATTCCGTTCCTCTAAATAATAAACCCGTCCAGTCTTTAGAGTTTCAAGCGCGAATGCGAGAAATATTAATGTTCAAGACAATAATTTGTGTTGTGAACGTCGACTGGGCGTGGGTTGGGGGACGCCATCCTCAGTCGGGAAGCGGACACGTGCAAGGCCAGAAGGAGGCAAAGCTACGCTTACCGTACTCACAAAAGACGCCATTGTCCAGCAAATAGGACAAGTGTGTCCATCCACAGATGAAAGCCGCCACTGTGAGGCGTGAACGACCTTGCAGATAATATCTTCAACTAGTGCTGGTGTTAAATAAGGGACCCCTAGACTTGGTTCCTGACGACACGTGATCAGCCAGCTTGAAACGCATCAATCCATAGGTTCACTGGAGCCTGGGATGCGTAATTACGGCAATCTTAATACTTACACAGTGCCCACAGCTAAGTACCTTTTATTTGATGCATCATTTATAAGTTTATTAATAGCGGGGTGATTGCACGTCACGCGGCAAGACAACACCTAATAACAGGTGATTAGAATTCTATCTGTAGATATCAATAATCTTGAATATGAATTGAGTTGTTAAATCAATTGCTACTGGTAGTTATTTATCTTGCAGCTTGAGAGACGGATTCCTCATGCTGCCTTCTCCATGTTAATCGTGCCATTCGTCAATGTGCCAGACTTGGAGATTAAGAGGACTTCCAGAGTTATCTAAAGGAACCTACTACAAGCTAAGGCTTATTTCTTTTTCCTATATTTTAGCAATTTGATACATTCAGAATGTTCAACATAATGTGTGATTTACTGTAACTCATTACTATGCTCATATTCATGTTCTTCTTTGTATGAATAATATTATATTCAACATTATTTATAGGATTAGATTATTATTAATTGAATTAGTGAACGAACCACACTGATTCCTGGACGTACTGACCTCCAGTAATAACCCCCCAATGTAGGTGTTTGAGGTTTGGTTTTAATAATACAGCCCATTAATTATTCTTATGATCATACTTTCTAGTCATATCCATAGTCACTGGTTTTCTCTAGAATTTTATCTAATGATCTGAAATTCTCAGTTTCCCTCTTTACTTTAAAGGCGGGTGGTCCTTCGTAATTTAATTTACTACTTTAATTATTAATTAATCAGAATCAAACCCAAATATCCCACATTATGGTCCTTATCGAACCGGATAGGCATTAAATTTATAATTAAAATATTAACCATTAATAGCTAATCCTTGTGTGATAGAAGCTAGACTAACTATTTAATTAATTGTGTCAACTAACATTGTAACACATCAGTTAGCCTAGATCACACTAACATATTGCTACTTTTACCTCATATATAAAGTGGCTTTAGTGGGTCATAGCCAATTACCCACAACACTTAGACCTATACCTCACACCGAGGTGAGAATCTTTAGGTCACCAGGAGCAACAGCTCACAACTTTTACAATAACACCACCCTAACACCTGCGTTAGAGTGGCCTCACCACCTAACCATCATATACTTAGGTGGTAATGACATCCACCCCACTCGTCATCCAGCCGAGGTGATCAAACACCTCAAAAACATAATTTCTTCTTTCAAACTCATCAGTGAATCAGTAGTATTCACATTAGTGGAGCCTCGCCAACCAAGCCAAGATAATCGTTGGGGAGTAACTCCGGAATATTACCTGAGAGCTGCTAAGTATATAAATTTCAGGCTGAAAAAGCGAGTGAGATTGGATGCCACATATATACAATTTACAGCCAGACCTTACAGACAGAACCTGACTAGAGACGGTGTACATTTGTCAGGGGAATCTAGGTTGCATGTGGTTGACAAGTTAATTAACACCATCAACCATCACAAAAGGCTGTGGCTAGCAAGCCAAACTTAACTGTACATAATTATTCACCTGTGTGTGCAAGAGCACTCTTATAAAACAAAACCCAAAAATACAGCACAACTATATTTACCTTATTGCACCACAATAATCTTTACCCATGTTATTAGGTAGAATTTAGGCTGAGATTGTGCTGAATTTGGTACAAGCCCAGACTAAATAATTTTATAGTTCTTAGTTAGGAATTATTACGACTAGATCTAAAACTAGTCAGTGTTGTGTATATATTACATTATTTGTGCTGACCCTCTATAGGGTGGGATAAATTTTGAGATAACTCTGATTGGAGTATCTCCATAATATTTCTCTTGTATACATTATTTTGTGTATCTATTTTGTGTAGTGCTGGATTATCTCCATTAACTCTGATGGTGATAAGGATGAGCTAACCGGACGAGAACTAGTGGTGGAGTTCAGACAGTACACAAAATATCTAGCTATTTGTTGTTAGGTAGGTAGGTACATTCAACCTCAAGTGAGGTAAACCATAAAGTAGTCACCTTAATTTAGACTACAGTTAATGTTACCTGTTCACTAATGAACAAGTATCCAAGCTTCATTAGTAATACATACCCTAACACTGTGAAGTTTGAACCTAAGCCCAACATGGCTACTCCTGAACAATTGAGGAGAACCTACATTGGCCTTAAAGGTCACTTGACCAGATTAATCAATAAGGCTGATGACTTAACTAAAGATAATCCCATTGACTCGTATCATTTAGAGTCAAGAGTTAGATTGGCTGATCTGAAATTTGATCAAGTCAGAACTGCAGGTCAATCTTATCTTGCTCTGCTAAATACTGTAGAAATTGATCCTGATGAAGTAAGTCAAATAGTAACCGACATCTCCCAATATGAAGAGGAGACTCATGATAAAATTTTCAGGCTATCTAAATTAGCCAAACAGTCTGGATCCAATGCCAGCAACACTGGGTCTCACTTCAATAATCACTTACCTGAGGTTCGTTTACCTACTCTAGACTTGCCCACCTTTTCAGGATTAGATACAGAAAATTGGGATAATTTTTGGACTTCTTTTGAAGTTCACATCCATAAGAAACAGTCTCTAGACAAAGTTTCTAAATTTTCATACCTACTCAGTCTTCTCAAAGGAGAGGCTAAAAAGGTCATACATAACCTTAATCTTAATGAGAGTAATTATGAGGAAGCTATAAAACTCCTGAAGTTAAACTATTGCAACAAAGAGTTAAGTATAGCCACCCTTTATTATCAATTACTAGATCTGAATGCACCAAACAGTAGACCAGAGTCACTTCAAAGCTTCAGACTAGAAGTAGAGTCTCTAGTAAAGGCCTTAGGTACTAAGGTTAATATACCTAGTTCTGAATGGTCTATCAAGCTATTGTTACAGAGGAAATTATCTCGAAACGTCTTGACAGAGCTCTGCTCACATTATAATACTGAGTTTCTTACTCTCGATCAGGTTTTCGAGGGGTTGAGGATCACAGTTAATAGGTTAAAGACTCATGACAAAATTAAACCTGAGTCCAAACCAATTAATACTGATATTTCAGTCAAACCTAAACAGACTCCAAGTAAGTCTAATAAATATAAATCCAAATCTACTCCATCCACCAAGAAGGGAAGTGGAAATGTAGGTACCTACTCAGTATCTCCTTCAGAGATAACTCATGACTTGTCTACTAAAGAGACTAAGTCTATTAATCAAAGAAAGTGTCTGTTCTGCAATCAGGAACACACCACTTATCAATGCTCTGCTTATCCTACGTATAATGCTAGAGTTAAAAGGTTACAGGAATTGCACAAATGCACTAAATGTATGGGTTCTCATGATCCCAAGAAATGTGCAGTACCACTACGTACTTGCAACCGTTGTAACCAGGGTGTACACCATTACGCCTTATGTAGGAAATCTCCTACACCAACTATAACCACTGGAGAGAATTTTACTAATTCTACTGCAGTGCAATATTGTAAAGTACATCACGAAGTGCATGTACTCGCTACTGAGTCAGGCAACAGTACTACCTTGCCTACTGCTCAGCTTAAATTAATAAACCGAAGATCTAGAATTAACAGTAGAGGTCTCTTTGACCAAGGTTCCCAAAAAACCTTCATCACACAACAGTTAGTGGATGATTTCAATTTAAAACCTACCAAAAGTGTGAAGTTAAACATTTCTGGTTTCCTATCAAATAGTGGACCACGTGACTACAAGGTAGTTAAATTACTAGTTAGACTAGGATCCTCTGCTAGTCCAATCCATGCGGTGGTAGTGGATAAGATTCCTACGGACCTGCAGGTCACAGGATTAGCTCGCACAGCGAGACACCTTAAGCGAAACCGCATGAGGCTAGCGGATCATAAAATAAATTCCGATTGTCTCACAGATATTGGAATATTAATAGGCGCAGATCATTACTACAAGTTTATCACTGGATGCACTAGGCAACATGGTATGAATTTGTTGTCGTCCGCAGGTGGCAAATTGCTCACAGGACCCGTGCTTTTCAGACAAGGTCCAGCGCCCACAAACCAACAAACCGGTAATGTAATTGTGGCGTGACTAGGCTTAGAGCAGTCACCCCTACGCTTCAGGGAAATAGCCGAGGACATTGAGTCTAACCCACCAATACATCGTTTGTGGGATCTAGATACCTTAGGCATCATCCCTGAGCAACCAAGTCCTGATGATACATGGACTTACCAGCAATATCTGGATACGGTTGTCTACTCAAATAAACAATACTGGGTAAGACTTCCATGGAAGTTAGATCATCCCCAACTTCCAGTGAATTATTTTATGGCAGCCTCACAATTGCGGTCTCAATTAACACGACTGCAGAAGCAGCCAGAAAAATTAACCATGTTTCACCAACTTATCCAACAACAAGTTCATTGAAGTTGTTGAACACGATGACCGAAAAACAGGTCATTATTTACCACACCATGCTGTGGTGAAAGACTCACTGACAACACCTATTCGTATTGTCTTTAATTGCAGTGCTAAAGTAAAGCCTAATAGTGTGTCTCTAAATGAATGTCTCCAAACGGGACCTAGCCTAATACAAAGGCTACATGACGTATTGTTGCGATTTCGCACAGGTATTTTTGCCTACACTGCTGACATCAGCAAAGCCTTTCTCCGAGTAGGATTGCAGGAGGAAGATCGTGACTACACAAAATTCCTCTGGTACAAGGATCCACTGGATCCTAACAGTGAAATAATCACCTATCGGTTCGCCTCTGTATTATTTGGTGCTACATCCTCACCGTTTCTTTTGCAAGCAACATTGGACACGCATTTGAGGAAATCAGACAGCCCTTATAAGGCAACCATTAGCGACAACTTATATGTCGACAATTTCCAGGGGACAACTAATGATCAAGCTGATCTGGTAGAAATCTACCATGAGGCTAACCGTGAACTGTTAGGAGCTAATATGCCTCTACAGTCATGGGCCTCAAATAATAAACTACTTAACCAGTTAATTGAGAAGGAATTTCCCGATTATCAGGTACCCAGTAGCTTAAAGGTTCTAGGCATGGAATGGAACACCAACACTGACGAAATGAATGTCAAGTCAGTGCAAACTGATAACTCAACCCTTACCATGAGAACACTGCTCTCATTTGTCAGTCAACCATTTGACCCTTTAGGCCAACTTAGTCCTATAATAATAAGGGGCAAACTCCTAATGCAGGAGTGCTGGCAACAACATATGGGATGGGATGATCCGTTACCAAGTGAGTTACAAGCCAAATGGCAAATACTCTCAACAGATTTTAATCAGTTAGGTGTTTTGAAATTTCCACGTAATGCCTCGGGACCAAACTTACCCACCAATTTGCACGTTTTTTGCGATGCCTCAGGCAAAGCATATGGCGCAGTAGCCTATTTAGTTAACAGTGCTCAATCAATTTTACTCACATCAAAAGCAAGAGTTGCTCCCATCAAAAAGAGATCCTTACCTCAGATGGAGTTGACAGCATTGCTAGTGGGAGTAAGGTTAGCCCATTGCCTGGCAAAGACACTCAGTAATATTCACTTTGGTGAGATTGTAGTGTGGTCAGACAACGAGGCAGTCTTACAATGGGTAAGAAACAATAACAACAAAACTCCTTACGTCAGTAATCGCGTCAGGGAGATTTATGATTTATCCGCAGGTTATAAGTTTAGACATGTCCCTACTAAGGACAATCCTGCAGATTATTTGTCAAGAGGATTGACATTAAAACAACTTGTCAAATCTTCGCTGTGGTTCAATGGACCTTCATGGCTTGTTGGTGGTCAGTGGCCCAAACAAAAGCCACAAGTCATCGTGACCAATATCACCACTCCCATGAAGGACCCAGAGCCTCAGCGAACATTAGCCATTAATCCTCATCATTATTCTAATTTAAGCAAATTGTTACGAGTGACTGCACACGTGTTTGATTTCCTCTCTAAAATAGGAATACGACACAAATTCCCCAATCCTGTTCATTATTGGATTAAGCGGGCGCAGCAAGAGACTTACGGAAGCGAATTTTGAGAATCTTCCGGATACTCACTCACTAAATCTCTGGGCATCTGGTACGATGTCAACACTCATAACATACTACGATGTGGAGGACGTTTGCTACATGCAAAGATTGACTTAGACACTAAGAACCCAATCCTTTTACCTCGCCACCACATCATAACTAAACTTTTTGTCTTACATCACCATCAATATGGTACCCTACATGGTGGAGTTTTAGATACTCTCACCGATCTTAGACAAAGGTACTGGCTTCCTCAAGGTCGTCAGACTGTTAAGACCATTATTAAATCTTGTGTAATCTGTAAGAGATACGACGCTAGAGTCTGTCCTTACCCAGGACCTCCTCCACTCCCAGAAGAGCGAGTAGTTCATCTTCGTCCATTCGAAACAACTGGAGTAGATTATACAGGAGCCTTACTCCTCACTGGTAACCCAGATAATATACCAGTAAAGGCGTACATTTGTCTCTTTACCTGTGCTACAACCAGAGGTGTGCACTTAGAGGTCACCCCAGACATGAGTGCTGAAGCTTTCATTCAAGCTTTCCGCAGATTTGCTGCCCGTCGATCATGTCCTAGATTAATGATATCAGACAACGGATCTAATTTTGTAGCGGGAGAAAGTTGTCTACGAGAAGTCTGGAACCACCCTGAAGTGCAATCAGTCTTACAAAGAAGACAATGTCACTGGAAATTCATAGCACCAAGAGCCCCTTGGCAAGGTGGGTTCTATGAGCGAATGGTAGGCACAGTCAAAAGATGTCTAAGGAAAACATTGCACCGACAAAAGGTCAGTTACTCAGAACTCCAAACTATTGTTGTGGAAATCGAGGCGCGAGTCAATAACCGCCCGATCACCTACCTGTCTGATGATTACACCCAGAGAGAACCACTGAGCCCCTCTCACTTGATCCATGGAGGTCTACTGAGCCCTCTCATCCCCTTAACCGAAGAGGACCCTGTAGACCCATCCCATGTGACCAGAGGAGACTTGGTGGAAAGCTACCAACATCTTTCTAGAGTTATCAACAGGTGGAATGAGGTGTGGACTCGAGAATACCTCACAGCTCTACGAGAATACCACTACGGAGCTTCGAGTCCTTACAATAAGGTACAATTAAAACCTGGAGACCTTGTACTAGTCGACAGTGATGGGCCAAGGTCCGAGTGGCCTATAGGAAAAATCGTCACCATCCACCCAGATCGACAAGGTGTTCTAAGAGTGGTTAAAGTCTTGTGCAAGGGCAACACTACTCTAAAAACTTTAGAGAAGCTGGTTCCCCTAGAATTGACTGAACAAGAATATCAGTCAGATCCAGTTTCCCCGGTAATTTCAGAGGACAATCAATTTGCTCCTCCAAGCAACCGTCCCACTAGAGCTGCAGCTCAACAATGTAGGCGGAATTTGCGAGCCTATTATAACTCTAAAGAAGAATAATTTCCTTCATTTCCCACTAAGAAAACTGTACTGATACTACGATGTGATATCATGTAACGAAACATTACACGTCACTATGACCCAAGATATCGCATCACTGTAGATTCTGTTAGTTTAAATTGGGAGAGTTAAATTTTATAAATATTGTGTAGGCTACAAACAACATGTTTCAGTTGACATGTGAATAACAAGACTCAAATTCTTGTAAGTCCTTGATAAATCCGGGACGTTCGTTATGTGTGTACTAACATACTAACCTACTAACATACTAATGTGTTAATCTTAATATCACTTCGGGATAGGTCAGTACAACACAGTACACTGCGACCCTGGGAATCCCCCCCCGGAGTTATGTTGGATATTTCCAACATCGAATACAGCATTGTTGTATTCTCATTACTTATTACTAACCATATTAATATTGTAGTAAGTAAAAGTAACAACTCGTAGAATTCTCATGTACTAATAATTCATCTGTGCATTAGGCTAGAATTCTCACGTCACCTGACGCCAGTATTGCGTCAGATTTCTTTACAGTAAAACACATTATATACAATTTGTGTGAGAATTAAATACGATTCTCCATAATTAAAGCATTCTGTATGGCAACTGATTGCAGACGAATAGTTCTCTAACCAAAAGCCAAATAGAGCTTTAGAATCAAAACGTCTACCTCGCGATAGAGGTAACGTCATCAATGAATGCTATGAGGAGACATTAATTCCTCTCCCTTATATATTTACTATTCTTAAATAGTTAAATAATAATATTCCGTTCCTCTAAATAATAAACCCGTCCAGTCTTTAGAGTTTCAAGCGCGAATGCAAGAAATATTAATGTTCAAGTCAATAATTTGTGTTGTGAACGTCGACTGGGCGTGGGTTGGGGGACGCCATCCTCAGTCGGGAAGCGGACACGTGCAAGGCCAGAAGGAGGCAAAGCTACGCTTACCGTACTCACAAAAGACGCCATTGTCCAGCAAATAGGACAAGTGTGTCCATCCACAGATGAAAGCCGCCACTGTGAGGCGTGAAAGACCTTGTAGATAGTATCTTCAACTAGTGCTGGTGTTAAATAAGGGACCCCTAGACTTGGTTCCTGACGATACGTGATCAGCCAGCTTGAAACGCATCAATCCATAGGTTCACTGGAGCCTGGGATGCGTAATTACGGCAATCTTAATACTTACACAGTGCCCACAGCTAAGTACCTTTTATTTGATGCATCATTTATAAGTTTATTAATAGCGGGGTGATTGCACGTCACGCGGCAAGACAACACCTAATAACAGGTGATTAGAATTCTATCTGTAGATATCAATAATCTTGAATATGAATTGAGTAGTTAAATCAATTGCTACTGGTAGTTATTTATCTTGCAGCTTGAGAGACGGATTCCTCATGCTGCCTTCTCCATGTTAATCGTGCCATTCGTCAATGTGCCAGACTTGGAGATTAAGGGGACTTCCAGAGTTATCTAAAGGAACCTACTACAAGCTAAGGCTTATTTCTTTTTCCTATATTTTAGCAATTTGATACATTCAGAATGTTCAACATAATGTGTGATTTACTGTAACTCATTACTATGCTCATATTCATGTTTTTCTTTGTATGAATAATATTATATTCAACATTATTTATAGGATTAGATTATTATTAATTGAATTAGTGAACGAACCACACTGATTCCTGGACGTACTGACCTCCAGTAATAACCCCCCAATGTAGGTGTTTGAGGTTTGGTTTTTTAATAATACAGCCCATTAATTATTCTTATGATCATACTTTCTAGTCATATCCATAGTCACTGGTTTTCTCTAGAATTTTATCTAATGATCTGAAATTCTCAGTTTCCCTCTTTACTTTAAAAGCGGGTGGTCCTTCGTAATTTAATTTACTACTTTAATTATTAATTAATCAGAATCAAACCCAAATATCCCACAGTGATGGAGGGAGAGTCACATTATGGCGATGGAGGGAGGGTCACATATTGGCGATGGAGGGTCACATAGGGGGTGGTGGAGGGTCATATAGGGGTGATGGAGGGTAACATAGTGGTAATGAATGATCACATAAAGGGTGATGGACGGTCACATAGGGGTGATGGAGGGTCACATAGGGGTGATGGAGGAAACGGTCACATATGGATGATGGAGGGTCACATATGGATGGCGGAGAGGTTACAACGTTTTGAAGTAGGGTCACATAGTGGTGATTGATGGTCACATAGGGGTGATGGAGGGTCACATAGGAGTGATGGAGGGTCACGTAGGGATGATGGAGGGTCATTTAGGGGTGGTGGATGGAAGGTTACATAGTTGTGATGGATGTCACTATAGTGGTGGTGTAGGGAGGGTTATATATTAGGGATAGAGGGAATGTCAACATAGTGGTAATGGAGGGAAGGTCATATAGTAGTGATGGAGGGAGGGTCACATAGTTGTGATGGAGGGAGGGGTCACATAGTGGTGATGGAGGGAGGGTCACATTATGGCGATGGAGGGAGGGTCACATAGTAGTGATGGAGGGAGGGGTCAAATAGTGGTGATGGAGGGAGGATCACATAGTAGTGATGGAGGGATTGTCAAAACAGTGGTGATAGAGGGCACATAGTAGTGATGGAGGCAGGGTCATATAGTGATAATAGAGGATAGATCATTAAGTGGTGATGGACGGAGGGTCACACAGTGGTGATGGAGGGTCACATAGAGTTGGTGGAGGGTCAAATAGTGGTGATGAAGGGTCACATAGTGGTGATGGAGGGTGACATAGTTGTGATGGAGGGTCACATAGTGGTGATGGAGGGTCACATAATGGTGATGGAGGGTCACATAGTGGTGACGAAGGGTCACAAAGTGGTGATGAAGGAAGGGTCACATAGTGGTGATGGTGGGAGGGTCACATAGTGGAGATGGAGGGAGAGTCACATAGTAGTGATGGAGGGAGGGGTCAAATAGTGGTGATGGAGGGAGGGTCACATAATTGTGATGGAGGGAGGGTCACATAGTTGTGATGGAGGGATGAGTCACAGAGTGTTAATGCACGGAGGGTCACATAGTTGTGACGGAGGGAGAGGTCACAAAGTGGTGACGGAGGGAAAGTCACATAGTGGTGATGGAGGGAGAGGTCACATAGTGGTGATGGAGGGAAAGTCACATAGTGGTGATGGAGGGAGGTTCACATTATAACGATGGAGTGGGGGTCACATATTGGTGATGGAGGGTCACAGAGGGGTGATGGAGGGTCATATAGGGGTGATGGAGGGTCACATAGAGGTAATGAATGTTCACATTAGGGTGATGGAGGGTTACATAAGGGTGATGGAGGGTCACATAGGGGTGATGGAGGGTCACATAGGGGTAATGGCGGGTCACATAGTGGTGATAGAAGGAGGGTCACATAGAGGTAATGAATGGTCACATAAGGGTGATGGAGGGTCACATAAGTGTGATGGAGGGTCACATAGGGGTGATGGAGGGTCACATAGTGGTGATGTAGGGAGAGGTCACATAGTGGTGATAGAAGGAGGCTCACATAGTGGTAATGGAGGGAGGGTCACAAAGTGGTGATGGAGGGTCACATAGGGGTGATGGACGGTCATATAGGGAAGATGGACGGTCACATAGTGTTAATGATTGGTCACATATTGGTGATGGAAGGTCACATAGGGGTGATGGAGGGTCACATAAGGGGTGATGGAGGGTCACATAGGGTAATTGAGGGTCACATAGGGGTGATGGAGGAAATGGTCACATAGGGGTGATGTAGGGTCACATTGGGGTGAAGGAGGGTCACATAGGGATGGCGGAAAGGTCACATAGTGGTGATGGATGGTCACATGGTGGTGATGGATGGTCACATAGGGGTCATGGATGGTGACATAGGGGTGATGGAGGGTCACATAGGGGTGATAGAGGGTCACATAGTGGTGATGGATGGTCACATAGGGGTGATGGAGGGTCACATAGGAGTGATGGAGGGTCACATAGTGGTGATGGAGGGTCATTTAGGGGTGGTGGATGGAAGGTCACATAGTTGTGATGGATGATCACATAGTGGTGATGGATGGTCAAATAGGGTTGATAGGGTCACATAAGGGTGATGGAGGGTCACATAGTAGTGATGGATGGTCACATAGGGGTGATGGAGAGACACACAGGGGTGATGGATGGTCACATAGGGGTGAAGGAGGGTCACATAGTGGTGATGGAAGGTCACATAGGGGTGATGGAGGGTCACATAGTGGTGATAGATGGTCACATAGTGGTGATGGAGGGTCATATAGTGGTGATGGATGGTCACATACGGTTGATGGAGGGTCACATAGGGGTGATGGAGGGGCACATAGGGGTGATGGAAGGAAACATAGTGGTGATGGATGGTCACATACGGTTCATGATGGGTTACATTCGGGTGATGAAGGGTCACATAGTGATGATGGAGGGTCATTTAGGGGTGGTGGATGGAAGGTCACATAGATGTGATGGATGATCACATAGTAGTGATAGATGGTCACATAGGGGTGATGGAGGGTCACATAGGGGTGATGGAGGGTCACATAGGGGGTTATGGGTCACATAGGGTATTTGAGGGTCACATAGGGGTGATGAAGGAAATGATCACATAGTGGTGATGGAGGGTCACAGAGGGGTGATGGATGGTCACATAAGGGTGATGGAGGGTCAAATAGGAGTGATGGAGAGTCACATATTGGTGATGGAGGGTCACATAGTGGTGATGGATGGTCACATATGGGTGATGGAGGGTCACATAGGGGTGATGGTCACTTAGGGGTGAATGAGGGTCATATAAGGGGTGATGGAGGGTCGCATAGGGGGGTGATGAAGGGAATGGTCACATAGGGGTTATGGAGGGTCACATTGGGGTCATGGATGGTCACATATTGGTGATGGAGGGTCGCATCGGGGTGATGTTAGATCACTTAGGGGTGATGGAGGGGCACATTGGGGTGATGGATGGTCACATAGGGGTGATAGAGGGTCACATACTGACCATGGATGTTCGCATAGGGGTGATGGAAGGTGACATAGTGGTGATCGATGGTCAAATACGGGTGATGGAGGGTCACATAGGGGTGATAAAGGGTCACATAGTAGTGATGGTCACATAATGATGATGGAGGGTCACATAGTGGTGTCGAAGGGTTACAAAGTGTTGATGAGAGGAGGGGTCACATAGTTGTGACGGAGGGAGGTCACATAGTGGTGATGGAGGGAGGGATCACATAGTGGTGATGAGGGGAGGGTTACATAGTGGTGATGGAGGGAGGGTCACATAGTGGTGATGGGGGGAGGGTCACATAGTGGTGATGGAGTGAGGGTCACATAGTTGTGATGGAGGGAGGGGTCCCATAGTGGTGATGGGGGAGGGTCAAATAGTGGTGATGGTGTGAGGGTCACATAGTTGTGATGGAGAGAGGGGTCACAAAGTTGTAATGGAGGGAGGGTCACATAGTTGTGATGGAGGGAGGGGGTCACAAAGTGGTGATGCACGGGAAGCCACATAGTGGTGATGGAGTGGGGGGGTCACATAGTGGTGATGGATGGAAAGTCACATAGTGGTGATGCAGGGAGGGTCACATATTGGCGATAGAGGGATGGTCACATAGTGGTGATGGAGGGAGGGTCACATAGTGGTGATGTAGGGAGGGTCACATATTTGCGATTGTGGGAGGGTCACATAGTGGTGATGGAGGGTCACATAGGGGTGATGGAGGGAGTGTCACATAGTGGTGATGGAGGGTCACATAGGGGTGATGGAGGGTCATATAGGGGTAATGGAGGGTCACATAGTGGTGATGGAGGGTCACATATTGGTGATGGAGGGTCACATAGTGGTGATGGAGGGTCATTTAGGGGTGGTGGATGGAAGGTCATATAGTTGTGATGGATGATCACATAGTGGTGATGGATGGTCAAATAGGGTTCATAGGGTCACATAGGGGTGATGGAGGGTCACATAGTAGTGATGGATGGTCACATAGGGGTGATGGAGAGACACACAGGGGTGATGGAGGGTCATATAGTGGTGATGGATGGACACATAGGGTTGATGGTTGGTCACATAGGGGTGATGGAGGGTCACATAGTGGTGATGGAAGGTCACATAGGGGTGATGGAGGGTCACATAGTGGTGATAGATGGTCACATAGTGGTGATGGAGGGTCATATAGTGGTGATGGATGGTCACATACGGTTGATGGAGGGTCACATAGGGGTGATGGAGGGGCACATAGGGGTGATGGAAGGAAACATAGTGGTGATGGATGGTCACATACGGTTCATGATGGGTCACATTCGGGTGATGAAGGGTCATATAGTGATGATGGAGGGTCATTTAGGGGTGGTGGATGGAAGGTCACATAGATGTGATGGATGATCACATAGTAGTGATAGATGGTCACATAGGGGTGATGGAGGGTCACATAGGGGTGATGGAGGGTCACATAGGGGGTTATGGGTCACATAGGGGGTTATGGGTCACATAGGGGTGATGGAGAGTCACATAGGGTAATTGAGGGTCACATAGGGGTGATGAAGGAAATGATCACATAGTGGTGATGGAGGGTCACAGAGGGGTGATGGATGGTCACATAAGGGTGATGGAGGGTTACATAAGGGTGATGGAGGGTCACATAGGGGTGATGGAGGGTCACATAGGGGTAATAACGGGTCACATAGTGGTGATAGAAGGAGGGTCACATAGAGGTAATGAATGGTCACATAAGGGTGATGGAGGGTCACATAAGTGTGATGGAGGGTCACATAGGGGTGATGGAGGGTCACATAGGGGTGACGTAGGGAGAGGTCACATAGTGGTGATAGAAGGAGGGTCACATAGTGGTAATGGAGGGACGGTCACATAGTGGTGATGGAGGGTCACATACGGTTGATGGAGGGTCACATAGGGGTGATGGAGGGGCACATAGGGGTGATGAAAGGAAACATAGTGGTGATGGATGGTCACATACGGTTCATGATGGGTCACATTCGGGTGATGAAGGGTCACAAAGTGATGATGGAGGGTCATTTAGGGGTGGTGGATGGAAGGTCACATAGATGTGATGGATGATCACATAGTAGTGATAGATGGTCACATAGGGGTGATGGAGGGTCGCATAGGGGTGATGGAGGGTCACATAGGGGGTTATGGGTCACATAGGGGTGATGGAGAGTCACATAGAGTAATTGAGGGTCACATAGGGGTGATGAAGGAAATGATCACATAGTGATGATGGAGGGTCACAGAGGGGTGATGGATGGTCACATAAGGGTGACGGAGGGTCAAATAGGAGTGATGGAGAGTCACATAGTGGTGATTAAGGGCCCCATAGTGGTGATGGATGGTCACATATGGGTGATGGAGGGTCACATAGGGGTGATGGAGGGTCACTTAGGGGTGAATGAGGGTCATATAAGGGGTGATGGAGGGTCGCATAGGGGGGTGATGGAGGGAATGGTCACATAGGGGTTATGGAGGGTCACACTGGGGTCATGGATGGTCACATATTGGTGATGGAGGGTCACATATTGGTGATGGAGGGTCACATCGGGGTGATGTTAGATCACTTAGGGGTGATGGAGGGGCACATTGGGGTGATGGATGGTCACATAGGGGTGATAGAGGGTCACATACTGACCATGGATGTTCGCATAGGGGTGATGGAAGGTGACATAGTGGTGATCGATGGTCAAATACGGGTGATGGAGGGTCACATAGGGGTGATAAAGGGTCACATAGTAGTGATGGTCACATAATGATGATGGAGGGTCACATAGTGGTGTCGAAGGGTCACAAAGTGTTGATGAGAGGAGGGGTCACATAGTTGTGACGGAGGGAGGTCACATAGTGGTGATGGAGGGAGGGATCACATAGTGGTGATGAGGGGAGGGTCACATAGTGGTGATGGAGGGAGGGTCACATAGTGGTGATGGAGGGTCACATAGTGGTGATGGAGGGTCATTTAGGGGTGGTGGATGGAAGGTCACATAGTTGTGATGGATGATAACATAGTGGTGATGGATGGTCAAATAGGGTTGATAGGGTCACATAGGGGTGACGGAGGGTCACATAGTAGTGATGGATGGTCACATAGGGGTGATGGAGAGACACACAGGGGTGATGGAGGGTCATATAGTGGTGATGGATGGACACATAGGGTTGATGGATGGTCACATAGGGGTGATGGAGGGTCACATAGTGGTGATGGAAGGTCACATAGGGGTGATAAAGGGTCACATAGTGGTGATAGATGGTCACATAGTGGTGATGGAGGGTCATATAGTGGTGATGGATGGTCACATACGGTTGATGGAGGGTCACATAGGGGTGATGGAGGGGCACATAGGGGTGATGGAAGGAAACATAGTGGTGATGGATGGTCACATACGGTTCATGATGGGTCACATTCGGGTGATGAAGGGTCACATAGTGATGATGGAGGGTCATTTAGGGGTGGTGGATGGAAGGTCACATAGATGTGATGGATGATCACATAGTAGTGATAGATGGTCACATAGGGGTGATGGAGGGTCACATAGGGGTGATGGAGGGTCACATAGGGTAATTGAGGGTCACATAGGGGTGATGAAGGAAATGATCACATATTGGTGATGGAGGGTCACAGAGGGGTGATGGATGGTCACATAAGGGTGATAGAGGGTTACATAAGGGTGATGGAGGGTCACATAGGGGTGATGGAGGGTCACATAGGGGTAATAACGGGTCACATAGTGGTGATAGAAGTAGGGTCACATAGAGGTAATAAATGGTCACATAAGGGTCATGGTCACATAAGTGTGATGGAGGGTCACATAGGGGTGATGGAGGGTCACATAGGGGTGATGTAGGGAGAGGTCACATAGTGGTGATAGAAGGAGGGTCACATAGTGGTAATGGAGGGAGGGTCACATAGTGGTGATGGAGGGTCACATACGGTTGATGGAGGGTCACATAGGGGTGATGGAGGGGCACATAGGGGTGATGAAAGGAAACATAGTGGTGATGGATGGTCACATACGGTTCATGATGGGTCACATTCGGGTGATGAAGGGTCACATAGTGATGATGGAGGGTCATTTAGGGGTGGTGGATGGAAGGTCACATAGATGTGATGGATGATCACATAGTAGTGATAGATGGTCACTTAGGGGTGATGGAGGGTCACATAGGGGTGATGGAGGGTCACATAGGCGTGATGGAGGGTCACATAGGGGTTTATGGGTCACATAGGGGTGATGGAGAGTCACATAGGGTAATTGAGGGTCACATAGGGGTGATGAAGGAAATGATCACATAGTGGTGATGGAGGGTCACAGAGGGGTGATGGATGGTCACATAAGGGTGACGGAGGGTCAAATAGGAGTCATGGAGAGTCACATAGTGGTGATTAAGGGCCCCATAGTGGTGATGGATGGTCACATATGGGTGATGGACGGTCACATAGGGGTGATGGAGGGTCACTTAGGGGTGAATGAGGGTCGTATAAGGGGTGATGGAGGGTCGCATAGGGGGGAGATGGAGGGAATGGTCACATAGGGGTTATAGAGGGTCACATTGGGGTCATGGATGGTCACATATTGGTGATGGAGGGTAAAATATTGGTGATGGAGGGTCACATCGAGGTGATGTTAGATCTCTTAGGGGTGATGGAGGGGCACATTGGGGTGATGGATGGTCACATAGGGGTGATAGAGGGTCACATACTGACCATGGATGTTCGCATAGGGGTGATGGAAGGTGACATAGTGGTGATCGATGGTCAAATACGGGTGATGGAGGGTCACATAGGGGTGATAAAGGGTCACATAGTAGTGATGGTCACATAATGATGATGGAGGGTCACATAGTGGTGTCGAAGGGTCACAAAGTGTTGATGAGAGGAGGGGTCACATAGTTGTGACGGAGGGAGGTCACATAGTGGTGATGGAGGGAGGGATCACATAGTGGTGATGAGGGGAGGGTCACATATTGGTGATGGAGGGAGGGTCACATAGTGGTGATGGAGGGTCACATAGTGGTGATGGAGGGTCATTTAGGGGTGGTGGATGGAAGGTCACATAGTTGTGATGGATGATCACATAGTGGTGATGGATGGTCAAATAGGGTTGATAGGGTCACATAGGGGTGATGGAGGGTCACATAGTAGTGATGGATGGTCACATAGGGGTGATAGAGAGACACACAGGGGTGATGGAGGGTCATATAGTGGTGATGGATGGACACATAGGGTTGATGGATGGTCACATAGGGGTGATGGAGGGTCACATAGTGGTGATGGAAGGTCACATAGGGGTGATGGAGGGTCACATAGTGGTGATACATGGTCACATAGTGGTTGTGGGATATTTGGGTTTGATTCTGATTAATAGATAATTAAAGTAGTAAATTAAATTACGAAGGACCACCCGCTTTTAAAGTAAAGAGGGAAACTGAGAATTTCAGATCATTAGATAAAATTCTAGAGAAAACCAGTGACTATGGATATGACTAGAAAGTATGATCATAAGAATAATTAATGGGCTGTATTATTAAAAACCAAACCTCAAACACCTACATTGGGGGGTTATTACTGGAGGTCAGTACGTCCAGGAATCAGTGTGGTTCGTTCACTAATTCTATTAATAATAATCTAATCCTATAATTAATGTTGAATATAATATTATTCATACAAAGAAGAACATGAATATGAGCATAATAATGAGTTACAGTAAATCACACATTATGTTGTACATTCTGAATGTATCAAGTTGCAAAGTTATGAATAAAAAGAAATAAGCCTTAGCTGGTAATAGATTCCTTTAGATAACCCAGGCAGTCCTCTTAATCTCCAAGTCTGGTACACCGACGAATGACACGGTTAGCATGGAGAAGACAGCATGAGGAATTCGTCTCTCGAGCTGCAAGATAAATAACTACCAGTAGCAATTGATTTAACTATTCAATACGTATTCAAGATTATTGATATCTACAGATAGAATTCTAATCACCTGTTATTAGGTGTTGTCTTGCCGCGTGACGTGCAATCACCCTGCCATTAATACACTTATAAATGATGCATCAAATAAAAGTACTTAACTGTGGGCACTGTGTAAGTATTAAGATTGCCGTAATTACGTATCCCAAATTCAGGTGAGCTTATCCTGGATTTGTACGTCTCAAGTTGGCTGATCACGTGTCGTCAGGAACCAAGTCTAGGGGTCCCTTATTTAACACCAGCACTAGTTGAAGATATTATCTGCAAGGTCGTTCACGCCTCACAGTGGCGGCTTTCATCTGTGGATAGACACACGTGTCCTATTTGCTGGACAATGGCGTCTTTTGTGAGTACGGTAAGCGCAGGTCTGCCTCTCTTCGGTTCCCCACGTGTACGTGTACCGACTCCCTCACCGACTGAGGATGGCGTCGCGTCCCTCCCCCCACGCCGAGTCGACGTTCATTACACAAATTATTGGCATGAACATTAATATTTCTCGCATTCGCGCTTGAAACTAAAGACTGGACGGGTTTATTATTTAGAGGAACGGAATATTATTATTTAACTATTTAAGAATAGTAAAGATACAAGGGAGAGGAATTAATGTCTCCCCATAGCATTCATTGATGACGCTACCTCTAACGCGAGGTAAACGTTTTGATTCTAAAGCTCTATTCGGCCTTTAGCTAGAGAACAATTTGTCTGCAATCAGTTGTCATACAGAATGCTTTAATTATGGAGAATCGTATTTAATTCTCACACAAATTGTATATAATGTGTTTTACTGTAAAGAAATCTGACGCAATACTGGCGTCAAATGACGTGAGAATTCTAGCCTAATGCACAGATGAATTATTAGTTCAGGAAAATTCTACGAGTTGTTAATTTTACTTACTACAATATTAATATGGTTAGTAATAAGTAATGAGAATACAACAATGCTGTATTCGATGTTGGAAATATCCAACATAACTCCGGGGGGGGGGGGTTCCCAGGGTAGCAGTGTACTGTGTTGTACTGACCTATCCCGAAGTGATATTAAGATTAATACATTAGTATGTTAGTATGTTAGTATGTTAGTACACACATAACGAACGTCCCGGATTTATCAAGGACTTACAAGAACTTGAGTCTTGCTATTTACATGTCAAATGAAACATGTTGTTTGTAGCCTACACAATATTTATAGAATTCAACTCTCCCAATTTAAACTAACAGAATCTACGGTGATGCGATATCTTGGGTCATAGTGACGTGTAAGGTTTCGTTACGTGATATCACATCGAAGCATCATCAAAGTTATCTCAGTGGGATGTGAAAGAAATTATTCTTCTTCAGAGTTGTAATAGGCTTGCAGTTTCCCTTACTGGAAACATGCGTGAAATATTGAAACAATAAATGATTAGGTTATCGGTAATCAGGAACACTCTAAAGCTCACAATAAACAACAACTAGGGTCGCGGTGACATGTAATGGGGCATTACGTAGCTGCTGAATCATTGGTCAACTCAGAATAAGTTCCTAAGAACTGATAACACTATTGTATGATTATACAGTAAAGTGTTATTAGTCATTCGAGATCAAGGAGACTATGACACTACAGTAAGGTCACTGTCTAGGGTCGCTGTGACTTGTAACTATTGAGTTACTAGACAATAACATCACGCAGCATCATGATCACCTCAAATTCAAATGAGGAAATTGAATTAAATGTGCACTGCCGTGCAGTAGTCATGCTGACTGATGGTACAAATAATTTGTTAACTAGCTAAAATATAGAAAGGTAGAGAACTGAAAAGTTTATTCTTTAAAATCAAGGAAAATTCTGAGTCGACAGTGAGATTAGTAGCCTAGTCATTCTGACTTATGAGCTAATTAAATGGTAGCTCATAGGCTTGACACTGTAAACTTGTTAATGCGAAATCACCTTTACATGAATTTGGATTTATTAAATCAGTCTCTATAAGTATAGTCAACTGTAATTAATGGTGAGTACAGATTAGGCTAGTACTCAGTTGACACTACTAAAGTCCCTAAACCTACCTAAATAAATGGTTTGAATTTCTAACCTACCTAAGTAAGAGACTAAGCTAATTGTGAGCAAAAATGTACTCGAATTAACATGGTGAGCAGTATTAAGCTCATTAACAAGTAGAGTTATATTAAACTCTTGAACATGGTGAGCTACAGTGAGCTCGTCAGCAGTGCTGACAGGGTGAGCTACAGTGAGCTCGTCAAGTGTTGACAGGGTGAGCTACAGTGAGCTCGTTAGCTGGTGCTAACAGGGTGAGTTGCAGTGAACTCGTCAACAGTGTTGACAGGGTGAGCTACAGTGAGCTCGTTAGCTGGTGCTAACAGGGTGAGCTGCATGGAGCTCGTTAGCTAGTGCTAACAGGGTGAGTTGCAGTGAACTCGTCAACAGTGTTGACAGGGTGAGCTACAGTGAGCTCGTTAGCTAGTGCTAACAGGGTGAGTTACATTGAACTCGTCAACAGTGTTGACAGGGTGAGCTGCATTGAGCTCGTCAGCAGTGCTGACAGGGTGAGCTACATGGAGCTCGTTAACAGTTAACAGGGTGAGTTCAGTGAACTCGTCAACAGTGTTGACAGGGTGAGCTGCATTGAGCTCGTCAGCAGTGCTGACAGGGTGAGCTACATGGAGCTCGTTAACAGTTAACAGGGTGAGTTCAGTGAACTCGTCAACAGTGTTGACAGGGTGAGATACAGTGATCTCGTTAGCAGTGCTAACAGGGTGAGTTCAGTGAACTCGAATTAACGAGGTGGAGTTTTGTCATTCAGTTATCATGGCGAGCAATATTAAGCTCGTGCGCATGGTGAACGAGCACTCATATTATTACGTTAATTCTAAGGTGAGCTATGTTAAGCTCATGAAGCATGTTAATTAACAATGCTAATGTTTAACGGTAATGCATTAAACATATTAGTTCTCTGAAAATTCACTTACCTATTAGTAAGTGTGCAAGTTTGTTCGTGTTGCGCTCCTACACTAAATAAGCAGAAACGAAAGAAAAACAACTCAAACAATTAATGCAAGTATTTATCACTAACTCTTAGTGCAGAAAACATGGTATTAAGAAGGTTTTCTTGGCAAACCTTTAAGCGCAAGTATAGTGGACCAGTGGTCCTAGTGAATTTATAATTAAATTCAGGAAATGCCAGTGGCATTGAGTGCTAGATTCTCTAGCCTAACATGATTAATTCCTAGGGAGTACTAGTTTCTCTAGCCTAACATTACAATTTAACTAGGAAGACTGAGTGTGGTCAATTACTACTTGTCGAGAATAATTCTAGCTCTGCAGTGAATTCAATGGGTTGGTCGCTGTGACTTGTACTTGTTTGAGTACGGACCATTGATTTTCACTGAGAGCCATGAAACATCTCGGCGAGTATCAATTGCACTACATTCAATCTGAGTTTATTACTCAGCTGTGTTCCTCCCTTTAGCTTGCTGCTGGAGAATTGATTTTCTGCTGACTAATTTATTATTGGCAGGCTTAGGCTTGTTCACATTCAGAACTTTACCAGTAAGTAAGTAGCCTCCTGCAGATTGGAGCATATTCATTCCCAATCGTTTAACATGTCCAGTTATGAACTGGTAATAGTAGTCTGCTCCTACTAGTACATCTACATTGTTAAGGCGGTCAGACATTAATTTGTTGTCAGCCAAATTAATTTCACGTTCCTGCAGGAAGTGGGCTGTGTACCCCAGACCCTTAATATTTAAGTCTAAAGGTATTTGATCTACAACAATGGCTTGGACAGCCTTGGCATGACTACCTAGTCGTACAAGCGGTTGAACTACTGAGTATTCATGGGTTCCTCGATTTATCATGGACCCTGACAAGTTTAATTTTACCTGTCCTATTGGTTGTAAATTAAGTGCCTCTGCTGCCCTTTGAGTAATGAAAGTTCTCTGGGAACCTTGATCAAATAGTCCACGGATGGTGATCTTGGTTCCTCTGTTCTTCACTTGAAGTTGGGCAGTAGGCAAAGTAGCATCCACTTGAGATGCTTGGGAAGTTACGCTGTACACATCTCGCACCTTGCAGCACTGTACTGGTGTAGATTCTCTACGTCCTATTCTAGGACTGACATAATTAGTTCTAACTAATTTGCACAGTGCAGCATGATGCTTGCCCCTTCTACACCTATTGCAGGTGTTCAGTGGGGTGTCACAGCTGTTAACATTATGTGGTTTGAGACACCTAGTACATTTGTGTAACTGTTTGAGTCGTCTGACTCTTGTGTCTCTATTAGGATAATTAGTACATTTGTACAGAGAATGTTTTTGATTGCAAAACAAGCACATTCCCCATCCTACATATCGTTTAGGTGTTACCGGTTTAGGTAAAACAGTATTTGCAGGTGGTGATGGTTTTGCTGCTTGCATTTGCTTGTTATTTATTCTCTTGTGAGTACTTGGTGTACTCTGGGGAACCATTAACAGGCTCTTGGGAGTGCTCTTTGGACTATTAGGTCTCTTAGGAGCACCTGTGGGACTCTTAGGTCTCACTGATGAATCAGTATTTGACTGATTGTTGTTACATTGAGTATTAGCACCTTGGTTACCTAGTGACAGTGTCACTTTAGGAGTTTCAGGCAAGGAAACTGATGTAGGTACAGTTTTGGTGCATTCAGATTTAGCATTAATTGCTTGGTCTGCTGTATGATTGCTCATATTACGCAAACCTGTAAATATATCCTGCATTGACAGGGTATTACCATTCTGGCATACATATAGTTTATTAAGTGTGTCACCAGACAATTTTCTTTGGATGATAATTTTAGTCATCCACTCAGTAGTTGGGTGATCCACCTCTTTACTGAAAGAATTTATCAGTGACTCAAGCTGAAAACTAAAAGCTTGTAAAGAGCTAACTGATTGTTCTGGTGAAGATAAATTTAATAATTGGTGTACAAGGTTTATAATAGTCTTCTCATTGTTAGCATTTGCTTTAGAAGGCTGTTGTGAGCAATTGTGACCATTACTTGTGTTGCTTAAGGCTTCTTGCTTAGCCTCAGCTTTGATTACAGCTTCGGCTGCTGCTGCAGCATTAGCTTTATCATTTTCTGGTTCAGATTCACTGATCATTGCAGCTTCACTTGTTTCATCTGCAGCTTCACTTGTTTCTCTGGGTTCTGGTGATAAGCTAGTTAATTCAGTAGCCTTATGTATTAAACTTATAGAATCCAAGGAACATTGAGAAGTGTGGTCTGAAATTTGATCAGACTCTGTAAACAAATCATCACATGAAGCTGTCTTAGACGAAAGGTTAGAAAATGAAGGTTGATCTCCAGTTGTTGATCCTGTATAGTGATCAGCATTGATTAGAGGATTCTCCTCGTCTTGATTTAGCTCAAGTATTTCATCTGAGCTGAGTGTTAGCTTGGATACAGGTCTATTAATGATCTGATCCACCCACTCGGGAATATCTTGCTTCGCAAGCACCTCCTTATATCGGTCTAAACTGGTTTGAACAGAATGTTCATAGTTATCGAGATCAGATTCTGTTAGACTTAAGTGGTCTGAGACAGTATGACCGGCTTGGAGTAAATTCCTGTGGGTCTCGATTAGTCTTGATGTAGTCATATTTTTGGCTGGCGATCCTTATGGAACTTGCTAGTCTATAGACGTCACCTGGGTCAGTTTCGACACAGAAATGACATTTCATAAGCAGTTTCCCTAAAGGGCCTTGAAGAGCTCTCAAGAATCTTGCGTTCCTTTCTAAAGGATTCATTCTTGTGGTAAATTGAGCCTGATAGGGCTTATGTAGCTAGTGGTATAGCTATGTTGTCTGCTCCTTGATGTAGAGCAGGTATAAGTATTGACAGCCTGATAGGGCTTATGTAGCTAGTGGTATAGCTATGGTGTCTGCTCCTTGATGTAGAGCAGGTATAAGTATTGACAGCCTGATATTTCTTGAGGCTGGTTGTAATTTACCTCATTTAGAGGTTAGCTACCTACCTAATAATAAGCAACTATGATTTGAGTGGTACCTTGGTCTCACTACAGGTGTTCCTCAGCTTAGCTCTTCTAAATCAGCCTCGGATGGGTAGCGGACTTACAGTAACACTCAAAGACATACATAGAAATATGCAATAAAATAATTACACAATAAATGGTTAATCCCACCCTTGATAGGGTCAGCACAAAAGAATAATATATGTCACTAACTAGCTCAAACCTAGTCGTGAGAATTTCTACTTGAGAAACTACAACTATATTTAGTCTGTGCTTGTGCCAGATTCAACACAATCACAGCCTAAATTGCTACCTACCTAAGGTTGGCAAAGATTATATTATGGTGCAGTAATGTGCAAATAATTGTGCTGTGTTTTTGGGTTTTTTGTATTTTATATAATATACACTTGTGTAATTATGTGTATAAGAAATTAAATGAACACAAAAGAATTAATTGTGTTTGGCAAGTATTCTACTGCCGTAAATATTACCTAACTCCTGAATGTACTCCTAATTGTGGAATAAAATGTTATCAGGGTTAGTAATGATTAACTAGTATGAGATCAGTAATTTATATTAGTATACTGGATCCCTAAATGTTAATGATCCACTGACTTGAGTGAAGCAGTAATTATAACATGGATTCAGGCTATAATGGACAGTCTGCTGACAGCCATATATTGAAACATTGGGATAGCCTAAATGGTTAACACTTAATTGGTGTTAGTGATTAATATAAGGTTATGAGCTGTTGCTCTTGGTGACCTAAGGATTCTACTTCAGTATGAAGTGTAGGTCTAAATGTTGTGGGTGATTGGCTATGACCCACTAAAGCTACGTATAAGGTAGCTGTTAGTGTGATCTAGGCTAACTGGTGTGTTACACTGTTAGTTGACACAATTAATTAAATAGTTAGTCTAGCTTCTATCACACAAGGATTAGTTATTAATGGTTAATATTTTAATTATAGATTTAATGCCTATCCGGTTCGATAAGGACCATAATGTGGGATATTTGGGTTTGATTCTGATTAATAGATAATTAAAGTAGTAAATTAAATTACTAAGGACCACCCGCTTTTAAAGTAAAGAGGGAAACTGAGAATTTCAGATCATTAGATAAAATTCTAGAGAAAACCAGTGACTATGGATATGACTAGAAAGTATGATCATAAGAATAATTAATGGGCTGTATTATTAAAAACCAAACCTCAAACACCTACATTGGGGGGTTATTACTGGAGGTCAGTACGTCCAGGAATCAGTGTGGTTCGTTCACTAATTCTATTAATAATAATCTAATCCTATAATTAATGTTGAATATAATATTATTCATACAAAGAAGAACATGAATATGAGCATAATAATGAGTTACAGTAAATCACACATTATGTTGTACATTCTGAATGTATCAAGTTGCAAAGTTATGAATAAAAAGAAATAAGCCTTAGCTGGTAATAGATTCCTTTAGATAACCCAGGCAGTCCTCTTAATCTCCAAGTCTGGTACACCGACGAATGACACGGTTAGCATGGAGAAGACAGCATGAGGAATTCGTCTCTCGAGCTGCAAGATAAATAACTACCAGTAGCAATTGATTTAACTATTCAATACATATTCAAGATTATTGATATCTACAGATAGAATTCTAATCACCTGTTATTAGGTGTTGTCTTGCCGCGTGACGTGCAATCACCCTGCCATTAATACACTTATAAATGATGCATCAAATAAAAGTACTTAACTGTGGGCACTGTGTAAGTATTAAGATTGCCGTAATTACGTATCCCAAATTCAGGTGAGCTTATCCTGGATTTGTACGTCTCAAGTTGGCTGATCACGTGTCGTCAGGAACCAAGTCTAGGGGTCCCTTATTTAACACCAGCACTAGTTGAAGATATTATCTGCAAGGTCGTTCACGCCTCACAGTGGCGGCTTTCATCTGTGGATAGACACACGTGTCCTATTTGCTGGACAATGGCGTCTTTTGTGAGTACGGTAAGCGCAGGTCTGCCTCTCTTCGGTTCCCCACGTGTACGTGTACCGACTCCCTCACCGACTGAGGATGGCGTCGCGTCCCTCCCCCCACGCCGAGTCGACGTTCATTACACAAATTATTGGCATGAACATTAATATTTCTCGCATTCGCGCTTGAAACTAAAGACTGGACGGGTTTATTATTTAGAGGAACGGAATATTATTATTTAACTATTTAAGAATAGTAAAGATACAAGGGAGAGGAATTAATGTCTCCCCATAGCATTCATTGATGACGCTACCTCTAACGCGAGGTAAACGTTTTGATTCTAAAGCTCTATTCGGCCTTTAGCTAGAGAACAATTTGTCTGCAATCAGTTGTCATACAGAATGCTTTAATTATGGAGAATCGTATTTAATTCTCACACAAATTGTATATAATGTGTTTTACTGTAAAGAAATCTGACGCAATACTGGCGTCAAATGACGTGAGAATTCTAGCCTAATGCACAGATGAATTATTAGTTCAGGAAAATTCTACGAGTTGTTTATTTTACTTACTACAATATTAATATGGTTAGTAATAAGTAATGAGAATACAACAATGCTGTATTCGATGTTGGAAATATCCAACATAACTCCGGGGGGGGGGGGGTTCCCAGGGTAGCAGTGTACTGTGTTGTACTGACCTATCCCGAAGTGATATTAAGATTAATACATTAGTATGTTAGTAGGTTAGTATGTTAGTACACACATAACGAACGTCCCGGATTTATCAAGGACTTACAAGAACTTGAGTCTTGCTATTTACATGTCAAATGAAACATGTTGTTTGTAGCCTACACAATATTTATAGAATTCAACTCTCCCAATTTAAACTAACAGAATCTACGGTGATGCGATATCTTGGGTCATAGTGACGTGTAAGGTTTCGTTACGTGATATCACATCGAAGCATCATCAAAGTTATCTCAGTGGGATGTGAAAGAAATTATTCTTCTTCAGAGTTGTAATAGGCTTGCAGTTTCCCTTACTGGAAACATGCGTGAAATATTGAAACAATAAATGATTAGGTTATCGGTAATCAGGAACACTCTAAAGCTCACAATAAACAACAACTAGGGTCGCGGTGACATGTAATGGGGCATTACGTAGCTGCTGAATCATTGGTCAACTCAGAATAAGTTCCTAAGAACTGATAACACTATTGTATGATTATACAGTAAAGTGTTATTAGTCATTCGAGATCAAGGAGACTATGACACTACAGTAAGGTCACTGTCTAGGGTCGCTGTGACTTGTAACTATTGAGTTACTAGACAATAACATCACGCAACATCATGATCACCTCAAATTCAAATGAGGAAATTGAATTAAATGTGCACTGCCGTGCAGTAGTCATGCTGACTGATGGTACAAATAATTTGTTAACTAGCTAAAATATAGAAAGGTAGAGAACTGAAAAGTTTATTCTTTAAAATCAAGGAAAATTCTGAGTCGACAGTGAGATTAGTAGCCTAGTCATTCTGACTTATGAGCTAATTAAATGGTAGCTCATAGGCTTGACACTGTAAACTTGTTAATGCGAAATCACCTTTACATGAATTTGGATTTATTAAATCAGTCTCTATAAGTATAGTCAACTGTAATTAATGGTGAGTACAGATTAGGCTAGTACTCAGTTGACACTACTAAAGTCCCTAAACCTACCTAAATAAATGGTTTGAATTTCTAACCTACCTAAGTAAGAGACTAAGCTAATTGTGAGCAAAAATGTACTCGAATTAACATGGTGAGCAGTATTAAGCTCATTAACAAGTAGAGTTATATTAAACTCTTGAACATGGTGAGCTACAGTGAGCTCGTCAGCAGTGCTGACAGGGTGAGCTACAGTGAGCTCGTCAAGTGTTGACAGGGTGAGCTACAGTGAGCTCGTTAGCTGGTGCTAACAGGGTGAGTTGCAGTGAACTCGTCAACAGTGTTGACAGGGTGAGCTACAGTGAGCTCGTTAGCTGGTGCTAACAGGGTGAGCTGCATGGAGCTCGTTAGCTAGTGCTAACAGGGTGAGTTGCAGTGAACTCGTCAACAGTGTTGACAGGGTGAGCTACAGTGAGCTCGTTAGCTAGTGCTAACAGGGTGAGTTACATTGAACTCGTCAACAGTGTTGACAGGGTGAGCTGCATTGAGCTCGTCAGCAGTGCTGACAGGGTGAGCTACATGGAGCTCGTTAACAGTTAACAGGGTGAGTTCAGTGAACTCGTCAACAGTGTTGACAGGGTGAGCTGCATTGAGCTCGTCAGCAGTGCTGACAGGGTGAGCTACATGGAGCTCGTTAACAGTTAACAGGGTGAGTTCAGTGAACTCGTCAACAGTGTTGACAGGGTGAGATACAGTGATCTCGTTAGCAGTGCTAACAGGGTGAGTTCAGTGAACTCGAATTAACGAGGTGGAGTTTTGTCATTCAGTTATCATGGCGAGCAATATTAAGCTCGTGCGCATGGTGAACGAGCACTCATATTATTACGTTAATTCTAAGGTGAGCTATGTTAAGCTCATGAAGCATGTTAATTAACAATGCTAATGTTTAACGGTAGTGCATTAAACATATTAGTTCTCTGAAAATTCACTTACCTATTAGTAAGTGTGCAAGTTTGTTCGTGTTGCGCTCCTACACTAAATAAGCAGAAACGAAAGAAAAACAACTCAAACAATTAATGCAAGTATTTATCACTAACTCTTAGTGCAGAAAACATGGTATTAAGAAGGTTTTCTTGGCAAACCTTTAAGCGCAAGTATAGTGGACCAGTGGTCCTAGTGAATTTATAATTAAATTCAGGAAATGCCAGTGGCATTGAGTGCTAGATTCTCTAGCCTAACATGATTAATTCCTAGGGAGTACTAGTTTCTCTAGCCTAACATTACAATTTAACTAGGAAGACTGAGTGTGGTCAATTACTACTTGTCGAGAATAATTCTAGCTCTGCAGTGAATTCAATGGGTTGGTCGCTGTGACTTGTACTTGTTTGAGTACGGACCATTGATTTTCACTGAGAGCCATGAAACATCTCGGCGAGTATCAATTGCACTACATTCAATCTGAGTTTATTACTCAGCTGTGTTCCTCCCTTTAGCTTGCTGCTGGAGAATTGATTTTCTGCTGACTAATTTATTATTGGCAGGCTTAGGCTTGTTCACATTCAGAACTTTACCAGTAAGTAAGTAGCCTCCTGCAGATTGGAGCATATTCATTCCCAATCGTTTAACATGTCCAGTTATGAACTGGTAATAGTAGTCTGCTCCTACTAGTACATCTACATTGTTAAGGCGGTCAGACATTAATTTGTTGTCAGCCAAATTAATTTCACGTTCCTGCAGGAAGTGGGCTGTGTACCCCAGACCCTTAATATTTAAGTCTAAAGGTATTTGATCTACAACAATGGCTTGGACAGCCTTGGCATGACTACCTAGTCGTACAAGCGGTTGAACTACTGAGTATTCATGGGTTCCTCGATTTATCATGGACCCTGACAAGTTTAATTTTACCTGTCCTATTGGTTGTAAATTAAGTGCCTCTGCTGCCCTTTGAGTAATGAAAGTTCTCTGGGAACCTTGATCAAATAGTCCACGGATGGTGATCTTGGTTCCTCTGTTCTTCACTTGAAGTTGGGCAGTAGGCAAAGTAGCATCCACTTGAGATGCTTGGGAAGTTACGCTGTACACATCTCGCACCTTGCAGCACTGTACTGGTGTAGATTCTCTACGTCCTATTCTAGGACTGACATAATTAGTTCTAACTAATTTGC
The DNA here is from genome assembly GCF_040958095.1 of Procambarus clarkii. Classification (NCBI taxonomy): domain Eukaryota; kingdom Metazoa; phylum Arthropoda; class Malacostraca; order Decapoda; family Cambaridae; genus Procambarus; species Procambarus clarkii. Next base: position 4,773,006 of record NC_091190.1, read on the forward strand.
ACAGTGCAGCATGATGCTTGCCCCTTCTACACCTATTGCAGGTGTTCAGTGGGGTGTCACAGCTGTTAACATTATGTGGTTTGAGACACCTAGTACATTTGTGTAACTGTTTGAGTCGTCTGACTCTTGTGTCTCTATTAGGATAATTAGTACATTTGTACAGAGAATGTTTTTGATTGCAAAACAAGCACATTCCCCATCCTACATATCGTTTAGGTGTTACCGGTTTAGGTAAAACAGTATTTGCAGGTGGTGATGGTTTTGCTGCTTGCATTTGCTTGTTATTTATTCTCTTGTGAGTACTTGGTGTACTCTGGGGAACCATTAACAGGCTCTTGGGAGTGCTCTTTGGACTATTAGGTCTCTTAGGAGCACCTGTGGGACTCTTAGGTCTCACTGATGAATCAGTATTTGACTGATTGTTGTTACATTGAGTATTAGCACCTTGGTTACCTAGTGACAGTGTCACTTTAGGAGTTTCAGGCAAGGAAACTGATGTAGGTACAGTTTTGGTGCATTCAGATTTAGCATTAATTGCTTGGTCTGCTGTATGATTGCTCATATTACGCAAACCTGTAAATATATCCTGCATTGACAGGGTATTACCATTCTGGCATACATATAGTTTATTAAGTGTGTCACCAGACAATTTTCTTTGGATGATAATTTTAGTCATCCACTCAGTAGTTGGGTGATCCACCTCTTTACTGAAAGAATTTATCAGTGACTCAAGCTGAAAACTAAAAGCTTGTAAAGAGCTAACTGATTGTTCTGGTGAAGATAAATTTAATAATTGGTGTACAAGGTTTATAATAGTCTTCTCATTGTTAGCATTTGCTTTAGAAGGCTGTTGTGAGCAATTGTGACCATTACTTGTGTTGCTTAAGGCTTCTTGCTTAGCCTCAGCTTTGATTACAGCTTCGGCTGCTGCTGCAGCATTAGCTTTATCATTTTCTGGTTCAGATTCACTGATCATTGCAGCTTCACTTGTTTCATCTGCAGCTTCACTTGTTTCTCTGGGTTCTGGTGATAAGCTAGTTAATTCAGTAGCCTTATGTATTAAACTTATAGAATCCAAGGAACATTGAGAAGTGTGGTCTGAAATTTGATCAGACTCTGTAAACAAATCATCACATGAAGCTGTCTTAGACGAAAGGTTAGAAAATGAAGGTTGATCTCCAGTTGTTGATCCTGTATAGTGATCAGCATTGATTAGAGGATTCTCCTCGTCTTGATTTAGCTCAAGTATTTCATCTGAGCTGAGTGTTAGCTTGGATACAGGTCTATTAATGATCTGATCCACCCACTCGGGAATATCTTGCTTCGCAAGCACCTCCTTATATCGGTCTAAACTGGTTTGAACAGAATGTTCATAGTTATCGAGATCAGATTCTGTTAGACTTAAGTGGTCTGAGACAGTATGACCGGCTTGGAGTAAATTCCTGTGGGTCTCGATTAGTCTTGATGTAGTCATATTTTTGGCTGGCGATCCTTATGGAACTTGCTAGTCTATAGACGTCACCTGGGTCAGTTTCGACACAGAAATGACATTTCATAAGCAGTTTCCCTAAAGGGCCTTGAAGAGCTCTCAAGAATCTTGCGTTCCTTTCTAAAGGATTCATTCTTGTGGTAAATTGAGCCTGATAGGGCTTATGTAGCTAGTGGTATAGCTATGTTGTCTGCTCCTTGATGTAGAGCAGGTATAAGTATTGACAGCCTGATAGGGCTTATGTAGCTAGTGGTATAGCTATGGTGTCTGCTCCTTGATGTAGAGCAGGTATAAGTATTGACAGCCTGATATTTCTTGAGGCTGGTTGTAATTTACCTCATTTAGAGGTTAGCTACCTACCTAATAATAAGCAACTATGATTTGAGTGGTACCTTGGTCTCACTACAGGTGTTCCTCAGCTTAGCTCTTCTAAATCAGCCTCGGATGGGTAGCGGACTTACAGTAACACTCAAAGACATACATAGAAATATGCAATAAAATAATTACACAATAAATGGTTAATCCCACCCTTGATAGGGTCAGCACAAAAGAATAATATATGTCACTAACTAGCTCAAACCTAGTCGTGAGAATTTCTACTTGAGAAACTACAACTATATTTAGTCTGTGCTTGTGCCAGATTCAACACAATCACAGCCTAAATTGCTACCTACCTAAGGTTGGCAAAGATTATATTATGGTGCAGTAATGTGCAAATAATTGTGCTGTGTTTTTGGGTTTTTTGTATTTTATATAATATACACTTGTGTAATTATGTGTATAAGAAATTAAATGAACACAAAAGAATTAATTGTGTTTGGCAAGTATTCTACTGCCGTAAATATTACCTAACTCCTGAATGTACTCCTAATTGTGGAATAAAATGTTATCAGGGTTAGTAATGATTAACTAGTATGAGATCAGTAATTTCTATTAGTATACTGGATCCCTAAATGTTAATGATCCACTGACTTGAGTGAAGCAGTAATTATAACATGGATTCAGGCTATAATGGACAGTCTGCTGACAGCCATATATTGAAACATTGGGATAGCCTAAATGGTTAACACTTAATTGGTGTTAGTGATTAATATAAGGTTATGAGCTGTTGCTCTTGGTGACCTAAGGATTCTACTTCAGTATGAAGTGTAGGTCTAAATGTTGTGGGTGATTGGCTATGACCCACTAAAGCTACGTATAAGGTAGCTGTTAGTGTGATCTAGGCTAACTGGTGTGTTACACTGTTAGTTGACACAATTAATTAAATAGTTAGTCTAGCTTCTATCACACAAGGATTAGTTATTAATGGTTAATATTTTAATTATAGATTTAATGCCTATCCGGTTCGATAAGGACCATAATGTGGGATATTTGGGTTTGATTCTGATTAATAGATAATTAAAGTAGTAAATTAAATTACTAAGGACCACCCGCTTTTAAAGTAAAGAGGGAAACTGAGAATTTCAGATCATTAGATAAAATTCTAGAGAAAACCAGTGACTATGGATATGACTAGAAAGTATGATCATAAGAATAATTAATGGGCTGTATTATTAAAAACCAAACCTCAAACACCTACATTGGGGGGTTATTACTGGAGGTCAGTACGTCCAGGAATCAGTGTGGTTCGTTCACTAATTCTATTAATAATAATCTAATCCTATAATTAATGTTGAATATAATATTATTCATACAAAGAAGAACATGAATATGAGCATAATAATGAGTTACAGTAAATCACACATTATGTTGTACATTCTGAATGTATCAAGTTGCAAAGTTATGAATAAAAAGAAATAAGCCTTAGCTGGTAATAGATTCCTTTAGATAACCCAGGCAGTCCTCTTAATCTCCAAGTCTGGTACACCGACGAATGACACGGTTAGCATGGAGAAGACAGCATGAGGAATTCGTCTCTCGAGCTGCAAGATAAATAACTACCAGTAGCAATTGATTTAACTATTCAATACATATTCAAGATTATTGATATCTACAGATAGAATTCTAATCACCTGTTATTAGGTGTTGTCTTGCCGCGTGACGTGCAATCACCCTGCCATTAATACACTTATAAATGATGCATCAAATAAAAGTACTTAACTGTGGGCACTGTGTAAGTATTAAGATTGCCGTAATTACGTATCCCAAATTCAGGTGAGCTTATCCTGGATTTGTACGTCTCAAGTTGGCTGATCACGTGTCGTCAGGAACCAAGTCTAGGGGTCCCTTATTTAACACCAGCACTAGTTGAAGATATTATCTGCAAGGTCGTTCACGCCTCACAGTGGCGGCTTTCATCTGTGGATAGACACACGTGTCCTATTTGCTGGACAATGGCGTCTTTTGTGAGTACGGTAAGCGCAGGTCTGCCTCTCTTCGGTTCCCCACGTGTACGTGTACCGACTCCCTCACCGACTGAGGATGGCGTCGCGTCCCTCCCCCCACGCCGAGTCGACGTTCATTACACAAATTATTGGCATGAACATTAATATTTCTCGCATTCGCGCTTGAAACTCTAAAGACTGGACGGGTTTATTATTTAGAGGAACGGAATATTATTATTTAACTATTTAAGAATAGTAAAGATACAAGGGAGAGGAATTAATGTCTCCCCATAGCATTCATTGATGACGCTACCTCTAACGCGAGGTAAACGTTTTGATTCTAAAGCTCTATTCGGCCTTTAGCTAGAGAACAATTCGTCTGCAATCAGTTGTCATACAGAATGCTTTAATTATGGAGAATCGTATTTAATTCTCACACAAATTGTATATAATGTGTTTTACTGTAAAGAAATCTGACGCAATACTGGCGTCAAATGACGTGAGAATTCTAGCCTAATGCACAGATGAATTATTAGTACAGGAGAATTCTACGAGTTGTTAATTTTACTTACTACAATATTAATATGGTTAGTAATAAGTAATGAGAATACAACAATGCTGTATTCGATGTTGGAAATATCCAACAGTGGTGATGGAGGGTCATATAGTGGTGATGGATGGTCACATACGGTTGATGGAGGGTCACATAGGGGTGATGGAGGGGCACATAGGGGTGATGGAAGGAAACATAGTGGTGATGGATGGTCACATACGGTTCATGATGGGTCACATTCGGGTGATGAAGGGTCACATAGTGATGATGGAGGGTCATTTAGGGGTGGTGGATGGAAGGTCACATAGATGTGATGGATGATCACATAGTAGTGATAGATGGTCACATAGGGGTGATGGAGGGTCACATAGGGGTGATGGAGGGTCACATAGGGGGTTATGGGTCACATAGGGGTGATGGAGAGTCACATAGGGTAATTGAGGGTCACATAGGGGTGATGAAGGAAATGATCACATAGTGGTGATGGAGGGTCACAGAGGGGTGATGGATGGTCACACAAGGGTGACGGAGGGTTACATAAGGGTGATGGAGGGTCACATAGGGGTGATGGAGGGTCACATATGGGTAATAACGGGTCACATAGTGGTGATAGAAGTAGGGTCACATAGAGGTAATGAATGGTCACATAAGGGTGATGGAGGGTCACATAAGTGTGATGGAGGGTCACATAGGGGTGATGGAGGGTCACATAGGGGTGATGTAGGGAGAGGTCACATAGTGGTGATAGAAGGAGGGTCACATAGTGGTAATGGAGGGAGGGTCACATAGTGGTGATGGAGGGTCACATACGGTTGATGGAGGGTCACATAGGGGTGATGGAGGGGCACATAGGGGTGATGAAAGGAAACAGTGGTGATGGATGGTCACATACGGTTCATGATGGGTCACATTCGGGTGATGAAGGGTCACATAGTGATGATGGAGGGTCATTTAGGGGTGGTGGATGGAAGGTCACATAGATGTGATGGATGATCACATAGTAGTGATAGATGGTCACATAGGGGTGATGGAGGGTCACATAGGGGTGATGGAGAGTCACATAGGGGGTTATGGGTCACATAGGGGTGATGGAGAGTCACATAGGGGTGATGTAGGGAGAGGTCACATAGTGGTGATAGAAGGAGGGTCACATAGTGGTAATGGAGGGAGGGTCACATAGTGGTGATGGAGGGTCATATAGGGAAGATGGACGGTCACATAGTGTTAATGAATGGTCACATATTGGTGATGGAAGGTCACATAGGGGTGATGGAGGGTCACATAAGGGGTGATGGAGGGTCACATAGGGTAATTGAGGGTCACATAGGGGTGATGGAGGAAATGGTCACATAGGGGTCATGGAGGGTCACATTGGGGTGATGGAGGGTCACATATGGATGAAGGAGGGTCACATAGGGATGACGGAAAGGTCACATAGTGGTGATGGATGGTCACATAGTGGTGATGGATGGTCACATAGGGGTCATGGATGGTGATATAGGGGTGATGGAGGGTCACATAGGGGTGATAGAGGGTCACATAGTGGTGATGGATGGTCACATAGGGGTGATGAAGGGTCACATAGGAGTGATGGAGGGTCACATAGTGGTGATGGAGGGTCATTTAGGGGTGGTGGATGGAAGGTCACATAGTTGTGATGGATGATCACATAGTGGTGATGGATGGTCAAATAGGGTTGATAGGGTCACATAGGGGTGATGGAGGGTCACATAGTAGTGATGGATGGTCACATAGGGGTGATGGAGAGACACACAGGGGTGATGGAGGGTCATATAGTGGTGATGGATGGACACATAGGGTTGATGGATGGTCACATAGGGGTGATGGAGGGTCACATAGTGGTGATGGAAGGTCACATAGGGGTGATGGAGGGTCACATAGTGGTGATAGATGGTCAAATAGTGGTGATGGAGGGTCATATAGTGGTGATGGATGGTCACATACGGTTGATGGAGGGTCACATAGGGGTGATGGAGGGGCACATAGGGGTGATGGAAGGAAACATAGTGGTGATGGATGGTAACATACGGTTCATGATGGGTCACATTCGGGTGAGGAAGGGTCACATAGTGATGATGGAGGGTCATTTAGGGGTGGTGGATGGAAGGTCACATAGATGTGATGGATGATCACATAGTAGTGATAGATGGCCACATAGGGGTGATGGAGGGTCACATAGGGGTGATGGAGGGTCACATAGGGGGTTATGGGTCACATAGGGGTGATGGAGAGTCACATAGGGTAATTGAGGGTCACATAGGGGTGATGAAGGAAATGATCACATAGTGGTGATGGAGGGTCACAGAGGGGTGATGGATGGTCACATAAGGGTGATGGAGGGTTACATAAGGGTGATGGAGGGTCACATAGGGGTGATGGAGGGTCACATAGGGGTAATGGCGGGTCACATAGTGGTGATAGAAGGAGGTCACATAGAGGTAATGAATGGTCACATAAGGGTGATGGAGGGTCACATAAGTGTGATGGAGGGTCACATAGGGGTGATGGAGGGTCACATAGGGGTGATGTAGGGAGAGGTCACATAGTGGTGATAGAAGAAGGGTCACATAGTGGTAATGGAGGGAGGGTCACATAGTGGAGATGGAGGGTCACATAGTGGTGATGGAGGGTCACATACGGTTGATGGAGGGTCACATAGGGGTGATGGAGGGGCACATAGGGGTGATGGAAGGAAACATAGTGGTGATGGATGGTCACATACGGTTCATGATGGGTCACATTCGGGTGATGAAGGGTCACATAGTGATGATGGAGGGTCATTTAGGGGTGGTGGATGGAAGGTCACATAGATGTGATGGATGATCACATAGTAGTGATAGATGGTCACATAGGGGTGATGAAGGGTCACATAGGGGTGATGGAGGGTCACATAGGGGGTTATGGGTCACATAGGGGTGATGGAGAGTCACATAGGGTAATTGAGGGTCACATAGGGGTGATGAAGGAAATGATCACATAGTGGTGATGGAGGGTCACAGAGGGGTGATGGATGGTCACATAAGGGTGATGGAGGGTCAAATAGGAGTGAAGGAGAGTCACATAGTGGTGATTATAAGGGCCCCATAGTGGTGATGGATGGTCACATATGGGTGATGGAGGGTCACAAAGGGGTGATGGAGGGTCACTTAGGGGTGAGTGAGGGTCATATAAGGGGTGATGGAGGGTCGCATAGGGGGGTGATGGAGGGAATGGTCACATAGGGGTTATGGAGGGTCACATTGGGGTCATGGATGGTCACATATTGGTGATAGAGGGTCACATCGGGGTGATGTTAGATCACTTAGGGGTGATGGAGGGGCACATTGGGGTGATGGATGGTCACATAGGGGTGATAGAGGGTCACATACTGAACATCAGTATGTTCAGTATGGTGACCACTATGTCACCACAGGTGACATAGTGGTGATCGATGGTCAAATACGAGTGATGGAGGGTCACATAGGGGTGATAAAGGGTCACATAGTAGTGATGGTCACAATGATGATGGAGGGTCACATAGTGGTGTCGAAGGGTCACAAAGTGTTGATGAGAGGAGGGGTCACATAGTTGTGACGGAGGGAGGTCACATAGTGGTGATGGAGGGAGGGATCACATAGTGGTGATGAGGGGAGGGTCACATAGTGGTGATGGAGGGAGGGTCACATAGTGGTGATGGGGGAGGGTCACATAGTGGTGATGGAGTGAGGGTCACATAGTTGTGATGGAGGGAGGGGTCCCATAGTGGTGATGGGGGAGGGTCAAATAATGGTGATGGAGTGAGGGTCACATAGTTGTGATGGAGGGAGGGGTCACAAAGTTGTAATGGAGGGAGGGTCACATAGTTGTGATGGAGGGAGGGGGTCACAAAGTGGTGATGCACGGAAAGTCACATAGTGGTGATGGAGGGGCGGGTCACATAGTGGTGATGCAGGGAGGGTCACATATTGGCGATAGAGGGATGGTCACATAGTGGTGATGGAGGGAGGGTCAAATAGTGGTGATGTAGGGAGGGTCACATATTTGCGATGGAGGGAGGGTCACATAGTGGTGATGGAGGGTCACATAGGGGTGATGGAGGGAGGGTCACATAGTGGTGATGGAGGGTCACACAGGGGTGAAAGAGGGTCATATAGGGGTAATTAAGGGTCACATAGTGGTGATGGAGGGTCACCTAGTGGTGATGGAGGGTCATTTAGGGGTGGTGGATGGAAGGTCACATAGTTGTGATGGATGATCACATAGTGGTGATGGATGGTCAAATAGGGTTGATAGAGTCACATAGGGGAGATGGAGGGTCACATAGTAGTGATGGATGGTCACATAGGGGTGATGGAGAGACACACAGGGGTGATGGAGGGTCATATAGTGGTGATGGATGGACACATAGGGTTGATGGATGGTCACATAGGGGTGATGGAGGGTCACATAGTGGTGATGGAAGGTCACATAGGGGTGATGGAGGGTCACATAGGGGTGATGGAGGGTCACATAGTGGTGATGGAAGGTCACATAGGGGTGATGGAGGGTCACATAGTGGTTATAGATGGTCACATAGTGGTGATGGAGGGTCATATAGTGGTGATGGATGGTCACATACGGTTGATGGAGGGTCACATAGGGGTGATGGAGGGGCACATAGGGGTGATGGAAGGAAACATAGTGGTGATGGATGGTCACATACGGTTCATGATGGGTCACATTCGGGTGATGAAGGGTCACATAGTGATGATGGAGGGTCATTTAGGGGTGGTGGATGGAAGGTCACATAGATGTGATGGATTATCACATAGTAGTGATAGATGGTCACATAGGGGTGATGGAGGGTCACATAGGGGGTTATGGGTCACATAGGGGTGATGGAGAGTCACATAGGGTAATTGAGGGTCACATAGGGGGTTATGGGTCAAATAGGGGTGAAGGAGAGTCACATAGGGTAATTGAGGGTCACATAGGGGTGATGAAGGAAATGATCACATAGTGGTGATGGAGGGTCACAGAGGGGTGAAGATGGTCACATAAGGGTGATGGAAAGTCAAATAGGAGTGATGGAGAGTCACATAGTGGTGATGGATGGTCACATATGGGTGATGGAGGGTCACATAGGGGTGATGGAGGGTCACTTAGGGGTGAATGAGGGTCATATAAGGGGTGATGGAGGGTCGCATAGGGGGGTGATGGAGGGTCACATAAGGGTGATGGAGGGTCAAATAGGGGTGATGCAGGGTCACATAGGGGAGATGGAGGAAATGGTCACATAGGGGTAGTTGAGAGTCACATTGTGGGACATTTGGGGCTTGACTCTATTTATTTAAATCTTAATATAATGAAAATCAATTACGAAGGACCATCCGCTTTTAAAGGAAAGAGGGAAACTAAGAAAATATGATCAATAGAAAATTCCTAGATGAACCAGTAACTATGGATAAAATACTAGAGAATATGATCACTGAGATAATTAATGGGCTGTATAATTAACTGAATCAAAGCCTCAAACACCTACATTGGGGGGTTATTACTGGAACTCAATACGTCCAGGGACTAGTGTGGTTCGTTCACCAGTCCAGTATATAATAATCTAATCCTATGACCATTTATAGAATCATTATCTTTATCACCAATAAGAACATAGATTAAGAACATGAGAATGGATAATTATAATAAACACATGTTAATCCAAAGAAACAATGTTCTGCATGTAAAGGAATACAGATAATAGAATTCAAGGAATACGGAAAGAGTCTTAGCTTGAAGACGATTTCCTTGAAGTTAGTTACGACTCATCCTCTGATTCTCCTGGACTCGTCATGGAACATTGGGAGATGATTAACACGGGAAATGACAGCTCGGAGAATTCTTCACACACGCTGCAAATCAAATTATATTCAGTAGCAACAGATTAAGCTGCTAGACATCTATGTTCATGAAATTTAGATTAAATAATGAAAGTAAATAATAACCTGTGGTTTTTTATTGTCGCTCTGCGTCACGACAAGCTACCCAGCTATAAACCCCCACCTAGATGATGCATCAAATAAGGATAAAGGTACTTAGCTAATATGGGCACTGTGTTTTAAGGCTTGCCGAAGTTCGCGTCCTAGGTTCAGGCTTCGTAATAACGAACACGTGGTGTCTAGCCTATCCTAGATCTTGACGCGCTTCACCGACCGGTCACGTTGAACTACACGAAACCAAATTTAACAGGTTTCTGACCGAATATCATATTAAATCTCTTGACAATTCAACTCGTTGTGTAAAGTGACACTGACACCAGCAAAGTTATTGTCTGCAAAGGTTCTTCACACCTCACAGTGGCGACTTTCTTCTGGAGCTCTTGATAGCGTCTACCCTGGTGGCTGGGGTAATGGCGTCTCTCTCTGAACGCGTTGCCTCATGTACTTGGCGTCTCCTCGCCCCGCTCCGCGTCCCGCGTTTGCTACACAAATTATTTATTACGGATATTATCATTTCTCACAGTTGTGATTGAAATGCTCGGATAAGGACGGGTTTATTATTCAGAGGAGTTAAATATTATTATTTGCCCGATTTACGATGGTAAACGGACAATGGAGAAAAATTAAAGTCTCTCCAGGGCATTCACGCGTGACGTTAAATTTATTACTAGATAACAGTTATAACTATAAACGCTCAATTTGGCTTTAGTTGGGTATCAGTTTATCTGTAATTAATTATCACACAGAACACCGTTGTTTTATAGAGAATCAAATTCAATTCTCAGACACACTGGATATAAATGTGTTTATTACAATGGAATCTGACGCAATACTGGCGCCTGGTGACGTAAGAATTCTAGCCTTATTGTACAGATGTAATTATTACTACATGTGAACTCTACGCTTGGTTAATTTTAATCACTACAATGATTAGTAGAATTAGTAATAATTAATGAGAATACAACAGTGTTGTATTTAGTGTTGGAAATTTCCAACACACATTGGGGAGATCGAGGGTCACATATGGATGATAGAGGGTCACATAGGGATGATGGAGGGGTCACATAGTGGTGATGGATGGTCACATAGTTGTGACGGCTGGTCACATAGGGGTGATGGATGGTCACATAGGTGTGATGGAGGGTCACATAGTGGTGATGGAGGGTCACAAAGGGGTGATGGAGGGTCACATAGGGGTGATGGGGAGTCACATAGTGGTGATGAAGGGTCACATAGTGGTGATGGATGGTCACATATGGGTGATGGAGGGTCACATAGGGGTGATGGAGGGTCACTTAGGGGTGAATGAGGGTCATATAAGGGGTGATGGAGGGTCACATAGGGGGGTAATGGAGGGAATGGTCACATAGGGGTTATGGAGGGTCACATTGGGGTGATGGATGGTCACATATTGGTGATATAGGGTCACATCGGAGTGATGTTAGATCACTTAGGGGTGATGGAGGGGCACATTGGGGTGATGGATGGTCACATAGGGGTGATAGAGGGTCACATAGTGACCATGGATGTTCACATAGGGGTGATGGAAGGTGACATAGTGGTGATCAATGGTCAAATACGGGTGATGGAGGGTCACATAGGGGTGATAAAGGGTCACATAGTAGTGATGGTCACATAATGATGATGGAGGGTCACATAGTGGTGTCGAATGGTCACAAAGTGTTGATGAGAGGAGGGGTCACATAGTTGTGACTGAGGGAGGTCACATAGTGGTGATGGAGAGAGGGATCACATAGTGGTGATGAGGGGAGGGTCACATAGTGGTGATGGAGGGAGGGTCACATAGTGGTGATGGAGGGAGGGTCACATAGTGGTGATGGAGTGAGGGTAACATAGTTGTGATGGAGGGAGGGGTCCCATAGTGGTGATGGAGGAGGGTCAAATAGTGGTGATGGAGTGAGGGTCACATAGTTGTGATGGAGGGAGGGGTCACAAAGTTGTAATGGAGGGAGGGTCACATAGTTGTGATGGAGGAAGGGGGTCACAAAGTGGTGATGCACGGGAAGTCACATAGTGGTGATGGAGGGGGGGGGTCACATAGAGGTGATGGGTGGAAAGTCACATAGTGGTGATGCAGGGAGGGTCACATATTGGCGATAGAGGGATGGTCACATAGTGGTGATGGAGGGAGGGTCACATAGTGGTGATGTAGGGAGGGTCACATATTTGCGATGGAGGGAGGGTCACATAGTGGTGATGGAGGGTCACATAGGGGTGATGGAGGGAGGGTCACATAGTGGTGATGGAGGGTCACATAGGGGTGATGGAGGGTCATATAGGGGTAATGGAGGGTCACATAGTGGTGATGGAGGGTCACATAGGGGTGATGGTCATATAGGGGTGATGGAGGGTCACATAGGGATGATGGAGGGTCAAATAGGGGTGATGCAGGGTCACATAGGGGAGATGGAGGAAATGGTCACATAGGGGTAGTGGAGAGTCACATTGTGGGACATTTGGGGCTTGACTCTATTTATTTAAATCTTAATATAATGAAAATCAATTACGAAGGACCACCCGCTTTTAAAGGAAAGAGGGAAACTAAGAAAATATGATCAATAGAAAATTCCTAGATGAACCAGTAACTATGGATAAAATACTAGAGAATATGATCACTGAGATAATTAATGGGCTGTATAATTAACTGAATCAAAGCCTCAAACACCTACATTGGGGGGGGTTATTACTGGAACTCAATACGTCCAGGGACTAGTGTGGTTCGTTCACCAGTCCAGTATATAATAATCTAATCCTATGACCATTTATAGAATCATTATCTTTATCACCAATAAGAACATAGATTAAGAACATGAGAATGGATAATTATAATAAACACATGTTAATCCAAAGAAACAATGTTCTGCATGTAAAGGAATACAGATAATAGAATTCAAGGAATACGGAAAGAGTCTTAGCTTGAAGACGATTTCCTTGAAGTTAGTTACGACTCATTCTCTGATTCTCCTGGACTCGTCATGGAACATTGGGAGATGATTAACACGGGAAATGACAGCTCGGAGAATTCTTCACACACGCTGCAAATCAAATTATATTCAGTAGCAACAGATTAAGCTGCTAGACATCTATGTTCATGAAATTTAGATTAAATAATGAAAGTAAATAATAACCTGTGGTTTTTTATTGTCGCTCTGCGTCACGACAAGCTACCCAGCTATAAACCCCCACCTAGATGATGCATCAAATAAGGATAAAGGTACTTAGCTAATATGGGCACTGTGTAAGTTAAGGCTTGCCGAAGTTCGCGTCCTAGGTTCAGGCTTCGTAATAACGAACACGTGGTGTCTAGCCTATCCTAGATCTTGACGCGCTTCACCGACCGGTCACGTTGAACTACACGAAACCAAATTTAACAGGTTTCTGACCGAATATCAAATTAAATCTCTTGACAATTCAACTCGTTGTGTAAAGTGACACTGACACCAGCAAAGTTATTGTCTGCAAAGGTTCTTCACACCTCACAGTGGCGACTTTCTTCTGGAGCTCTTGATAGCGTCTACCCTGGTGGCTGGGGTAATGGCGTCTCTCTCTGAACGCGTCGCCTCGTGTACTTGGCGTCTTCTCGCCCCGCTCCGCGTCCCGCGTTTGCTACACATATTATTTATTACGGATATTATAATTTCTCACAGTTGTGATTGAAATGCTCGGATAAGGACGGGTTTATTATTCAGAGGAGTTAAATATTATTATTTGCCCGATTTACGATGGTAAACGGACAATGGAGAAGAATTAAAGTCTCTCCAGGGCATTCACGCGTGACGGTAAATTTATTACTAGATAACAGTTATAACTATAAACGCTCTATTTGGCTTTAGTTGGGTATCAGTTTATCTGTAATTAATTATCACACAGAACACCGTTGTTTTATAGAGAATCAAATTCAATTGTCAGACACACTGGATATAAATGTGTTTATTACAATGGAATCTGACGCAATACTGGCGTCTGGTGACGTAAGAATTCTAGCCTTATTGTACAGATGTAATTATTACTACATGTAAACTCTACGCTTGGTTAATTTTAATCACTACAATGATTAGTAGAATTAGTAATAATTAATGAGAATACAACAGTGTTGTATTTAGTGTTGGAAATTTCCAACACACATTGGGGAGATCGAGGGTCACATATGGATGATAGAGGGTCACATAGGGATGATGGAGGGGTCACATAGTGGTGATGGATGGTCACATAGTTGTGATGGCTGGTCACATAGGGGTGATGGATGGTCACATAGGTGTGATGGAGGGTCACATAGTGGTGATGGAGGGTCACAAAGGGGTGATGGAGGGTCACATAGGGGTGACGGGGAGTCACATAGTGGTGATGAAGGGTCACATAGTGGTGATGGATGGTCACATATGGGTGATGGAGGGTCACATAGGGGTGATGGAGGGTCACTTAGGGGTGAATGAGGGTCAAATAAGGGGTGATGGAGGGTCACATAGGGGGGTAATGGAGGGAATGGTCACATAGGGGTTATGGAGGGTCACATTGGGGTGATGGATGGTCACATATTGGTGATGTAGGGTCACATTGGAGTGATGTTAGATCACTTAGGGGTGATGGAGGGGCACATTGGGGTGATGGATGGTCACATAGGGGTGATAGAGGGTCACATAGTGACCATGGATGTTCACATAGAGGTGATGGAAGGTGACATAGTGGTGATCAATGGTCAAATACGGGTGATGGAGGGTCACATAGAGGTGATAAAGGGTCACATAGTAGTGATGGTCACATAATGATGATGGAGGGTCACATAGTGGTGACGAAGGGTCACAAAGTGTTGATGAGAGGAGGGGTCACGTAGTTGTGACGGAGGGAGGTCACATAGTGGTGATGGAGGGAGGGATCACATAGTGGTGATGAGGGGAGGGTCACATAGTGGTGATGGAGGGAGGGTCACATAGTGGTTATGGGGGGAGGGTCACATAGTGGTGATGGAGTGAGGGTCACATAGTTGTGATGGAGGAAAGGGTCCCATAGTGGTGATGGGGGAGGGTCAAATAGTGGTGATGGAGTGAGGGTCACATAGTTGTGATGGAGGGAGGGGTCACAAAGTTGTAATGGAGGGAGGGTCACATAGTTGTGATGGAGTGAGGGAGTCACAAAGTGGTGATGCACGGAAAGTCACATACTGGTGATGGAGGGGGGGGGGGTCACATAGTGGTGATGGATGGAAAGTCACATAGTGGTGATGCAGGGAGGGGCACATATTGGCGATAGAGGGATGGTCACATAGTGGTGATGGAGGGAGGGTCACATAGTGGTAATGTAGGGAGGGTCACATAGTGGTGATGGAGGGTGACATAGGGGTGATGAAGGGTCATATAGGGGTAATGGAGGGTCACATAGTGGTGATGGAGGGTCACATAGGGGTGATGGTCGTATTGGGGTGATAGAGGGTCACATAGGGGTGATGGAGGGTCACATAAGGGTGATGGAGGGTCAAATAGGGGTGATGCAGGGTCACATAGGAGATGGAGGAAATGGTCACATAGGGGTAATGGAGAGTCACTTTGGGGAGATCGAGGGTCACATATGGATGATAGAGGGTCACATAGGGATGACGGAGGGGTCACATAGTGGTGATGGATGGTCACATAGTTGTGATGGATGGTCACATAGGGGTGATGGATGGTCACATAGGTGTGATGGAGGGTCACATAGTGGTGATGGAGGGTCACAAAGGGGTGATGGAGGGTCACATAGTGGTGATGGATTGTCACATAGAGGTGATGGAGGGTCACATAGGAGTGATGGAGGGTCACATTGAGATGATGGAGGGTCACAGTGGTGATGGATTGTCACATAGGGGTGATGGATGGTCACATAGGGGTGATGGAGGTCACATAGTGGTGATAGATGGTCACATAGGGGTGATGGAGGTTCATATAGGGGTGGTGGAGGGAAGGTCACATAGTTGTGATAGATGGTCACATAGTTGTGATGGATGGTCTCATAGTGGTGATGGAGGGTCACATAGTGGTGATGGAGGGTCACATAGTGGTGATGGAAGGTCACATAGGGGTGATGGACTGTCACATAATGGTGATGGAAGGTCACATAGGGGTGATGGAGGGTCACATAGTGGTGATAGATGGTCACATAGTGGTGATGGAGGGTCATATAGTGGTGATGGATGGTCACATACGGTTGATGGAGGGTCACATACGGTTGATGGAGGGTCACATAGGGGTGATGGAAGGAAACAGTGGTGATGGATGGTCACATACGGTTCATGATGGGTCACATTCGGGTGATGAAGGGTCACATATTGATGATGGAGGGTCATTTAGGGGTGGTGGATGGAAGGTCACATAGATGTGATGGATGATCACATAGTAGTGATAGATGGTCACATAGGGGTGATGGAGGGTCACATAGGGGTGATGGAGGGTCACATAGGGGTGATGGAGGGTCACATAGGGGTGATGAAGGGTCACATAGGGGGTTGTGGGTCACATAGGGGTGATGGAGAGTCACATAGGGTAATTGAGGGTCACATAGGGGTGATGAAGGAAATGATCACATAGTGGTGATGGAGGGTCACAGAGGGGTGATGGATGTTCACATAAGGGTGATGGAGGGTCAAATAGGAGTGATGGAGAGTCACATAGTGGTGATTAAGGGCCCCATAGTGGTGATGGATGGTCACATATGGGTGATGGAGGGTCACATAGGGGTGATGGAGGGTCACTTAGGGGTGAATGAGGGTCATATAAGGGGTGATGGAGGGTCGCATAGGGGGGTGATGGAGGGAATGGTCACATAGGGGTTATGGAGGGTTACATTGGGGTCGTGGATGGTCACATATTAGTGATGGAGGGTCAATTCGGGGTGATGTTAGATCACTTAGGGGTGATGGAGGGGCACATTGGGGTGATGGATGGTCACATAGGGGTGATAGAGGGTCACATAGTGACCATGGATGTTCGCATAGGGGTGATGGAAGGTGACATAGTGGTGATCGATGGTCAAATGCGGGTGATGGAGGGTCACATAGGGGTGATAAAGGGTCACATAGTAGTGATGGTCACATAATGATGATGGAGGGTCACATAGTGGTGTCGAAGGGTCACAAAGTGTTGATGAGAGGAGGGGTCACATAGTTGTGACTGAGGGAGGTCACATAGTGGTGATGGAGGGAGGGATCACATAGTGGTGATGAGGGGAGGGTCACATAGTGGTGATGGAGGGAGGGTCACATAGTGGTGATGGGGGGAGGGTCACATAGTGGTGATGGAGTGAGGGTCACATAGTTGTGATGGAGGGAGGGGTCCCATAGTGGTGATGGGGGAGGGTCAAATAGTGGTGATGGAGTGAGGGTCACATAGTTGTGATGGAGGGAGGGGTCACAAAGTTGTAATGGAGGGAGGGTAACATAGTTGTGATGGAGGGAGGGGGTCGCAAAGTGGTGATGCACGGGAAGTCACATAGTGGTGATGGAGGGGGGGGGGGGTCACATAGTGGTGATGAATGGAAAGTCACATAGTGGTGATGCAGGGAGGGTCACATATTGGCGATAGAGGGATGGTCACATAGTGGTGATGGAGGGAGGGTCACATAGTGGTGATGTAGGGAGGGTCACATATTTGCGATGAAGGGAGGGTCACATAGTGGTGATGGAGGGTCACATAGGGGTGATGGAGGGAGGGTCACATAGTGGTGATGGAGGGTCACATAGGGGTGATGGAGGGTCATATAGGGGTAATGGAGGGTCACATAGTGGTGATGGACGGTCACATAGGGGTGATGGTCATATAGAGGTGAATGAGGGTCACATAGGGATGATTGGTCACATAAGGGTGATGGAGGGTCACATAGGGGTGATGGAGGGTCACATAAGGGTGATGGAGGGTCAAATAGGGGTGATGCAGGGTCACATAGGGGAGATGGAGGAAATGGTCACATAGGGATAGTGGAGAGTCACATTGTGGGACATTTGGGGCTTGACTCTATTTATTTAAATCTTAATATAATGAAAATCAATTACGAAGGACCATCCGCTTTTAAAGGAAAGAGGGAAACTAAGAAAATATGATCAATAGAAAATTCCTAGATGAACCAGTAACTATGGATAAAATACTAGAGAATATGATCACTGAGATAATTAATGGGCTGTATAATTAACTGAATCAAAGCCTCAAACACCTACATTGGGGGGGTGTGATGTGAGGGTCACATAGTGGTGATGGAGGGTCACAAAGGGGTGATGGAGGGTCACATAGGGGTGATGGGGAGTCACATAGTGGTGATGAAGGGTCACATAGTGGTGATGGATGGTCACATATGGGTGATGGAGGGTCACATAGGGGTGATGGAGGGTCACTTAGGGGTGAATGAGGGTCATATAAGGGGTGATGGAGGGTCACATAGGGGGTTATTGGAGGGAATGGTCACATAGGGGTTATGGAGGGTCACATAGGGGGGTATTGGAGGGAATGGTCACATAGGGGTTATGGAGGGTCACATTGGGGTGATGGATGGTCACATATTGGTGATGTAGGGTCACATCGGAGTGATGTTAGATCACTTAGGGGTGATGGAGGGGCACATTGGGGTGATGGATGGTCACATAGGGGTGATAGAGGGTCACATAGTGACCATGGATGTTCACATAGGGGTGATGGAAGGTGACATAGTGGTGATCAATGGTCAAATACGGGTGATGGAGGGTCACATAGGGGTGATAAAGGGTCACATAGTAGTGATGGTCACATAATGATGATGGAGGGTCACATAGTGGTGACGAAGGGTCACAAAGTGTTGATGAGAGGAGGGGTCACGTAGTTGTGACGGAGGGAGGTCACATAGTGGTGATGGAGGGAGGGATCACATAGTGGTGATGAGGGGAGGGTCACATAGTGGTGATGGAGGGAGGGTCACATAGTGGTGATGGGGGGAGGGTCACATAGTGGTGATGGAGTGAGGGTCACGTAGTTGTGATGGAGGAAAGGGTCCCATAGTGGTGATGGGGGAGGGTCAAATAGTGGTGATGGAGTGAGGGTCACATAGTTGTGATGGAGGGAGGGGTCACAAAGTTGTAATGGAGGAAGGGTCACATAGTTGTGATGGAGGGAGGGGGTCACAAAGTGGTGATGCACGGAAAGTCACATACTGGTGATGGAGGGGGGGGGTCACATAGTGGTGATGGATGGAAAGTCACATAGTGGTGATGCAGGGAGGGGCACATATTGGCGATAGAGGGATGGTCACATAGTGGTAATGGAGGGAGGGTCACATAGTGGTAATGTAGGGAGGGTCACATAGTGGTGATGGAGGGTGACATAGGGGTGATGGAGGGTCATATAGGGGTAATGGAGGGTCACATAGTGGTGATGGAGGGTCACATAGGGGTGATGGTCATATTGGGGTGATAGAGGGTCACATAGGGGTGATGGAGGGTCACATAAGGGTGATGGAGGTTCAAATAGGGGTGATGCAGGGTCACATAGAAGATGTAGGAAATGGTCACATAGGGGTAATGGAGAGTCACTTTGGGGAGATCGAGGGTCACATATGGATGATAGAGGGTCACATAGGGATGATGGAGGGGTCACATAGTGGTGATGGATGGTCACATAGTTGTGATGGATGGTCACATAGGGGTGATGGATGGTCACATAGGTGTGATGGAGGGTCACATAGGAGTGATGGAGGGTCACATTGAGATGTTGGAGGGTCACATAGTGGTGATGGATTGTCACATAGGGGTGATGGATGGTCACATAGGGGTGATGGAGGTCACATAGGGGTGATGGAGGGTCAAATAGAGGTGATGAAGGGTCACATAGGGGTGATGGAGGTTCATATAGGGGTGGTGGAGGGAAGGTCACATAGTTGTGATGGATGGTCACATAGTTGTGATGAATGGTCTCATAGTGGTGATGGAGGGTCACATAGTAGTGATGGAGGGTCACATAGGGGTGATGGACTGTCACATAATGGTGATGGAAGGACACATATGGGTGATGGAGGGTCACATAGTAGGGATATATTGTCACATACGGTTGATGGAGAGTCACATAGGGGTGATGTAGGGTCACATAGAGGTGATGGAAGATAGCATAGTTGTGATGGATGGTCACATACGGTTGATGGAGGGTCACATAGGGGTGATGTAGGGTCACATAGGGGTGATGAAAGGTAGCATAGTTGTGATGGATGGTCACATACGGTTGATGAAGGGTCACATTCAGGTGATGAAGGATCTCATAGTGGTGATGGATGGTCACATAGTGGTGATGGAGGGTCACATAGGGATGATGGAGGGTCACATAAGGGTGATGGACTGTCACATAGTGGTGATGGATGGTCACATAGGGGTGATGGAGGGTCACATAGTAGGGATGGATTGTCACATACGGTTTGTTGGAGGGTCACATAGGGGTGATGTAGGGTCACATAGGGGTGATGGAAGGTAGCATAGTTGTGATGGATGGTCACATACGGTTGATGGAGGGTCGCATTCGGGTGATGAAGGATCTCATAGTGGTGATGGATGGTCACATAGGGGGTGATGGAGGGTCACATTGTAACGGGGGGTTATCTTGAGGTTATCTTGAGATGATTTCGGGGCTTTAGTGTCCCCGTGGCCCGGTCCTCGACCACGCCTCCACCCCCAGGAAGCAGCCCGTGACAGCTGACTAACACCCAGGTACCTATTTTACTGCTAGGTAACAGGAGCATAGGGTGAAAGAAACTCTGCCCATTGTTTCTCGCCGGCGCCCGGGATCGAACCCGGGACCACAGGATCACAAGTCCAGTGTGCTGTCCGCTCGGCCGACCGGGGTGGGGGAAATAGCTCTATCTTGTCCATTATTCCACCCCCCAGTTAACTAACGAGGCCGGGGGAAACAGCTCTCTCTAGTCCGTTATCCCGTCCCCAGTTAGCTAACTATTCTAGAGCACTCCCAGAGTTCCTAAGGCAACCTCTCTCGTTCAACACCTTGTAACCTAGGTACTTGACTACCTAGGTGCTAAGACTACAAGGTGCCGTAACTTGATCAGTTACCTGAAACTCTAGAGAGAACTCTAGAATACATTTCACTGCCACAAACGTATAAGAGAAAACGAAAGGAAAGAAATGAATAGTGAAGTAATTAGTGAGGGTTTGGGGTGAGAGGTAGAGAGGTGGGAGGGACGAGGAGGGTCCTTAGCTGAAAGTGAGAGTTTAGAGAGGGGTGGAGGGAGAGGGGTAGATAGGTAGAAGTAGAAGAGTAGATAGTAGAAGTAGAAGAGTAGATAGTAGAAGACGAAATGCTGCCACCATCCATTCTAGACCATTACGTACAAGACAAAGAATGGAACTTGTCTGTATCACAATATTCTCAAAAGATGTTATCAAAAGGTCATTATTAGTATGGTCCATCTGTATCATGTACTCATTAATATCATGAACCAGTAACCACAGAGGCTTTCCCACCTCAACTCAAAACTCTAGGGAACAAAGACAATTTAAATAATAAATTCAATTATATTTCACATACTAAGTATCATACTTTAAGCAATGTTCAAGATATATATATGTAAAGTGAGTCATCCTCCAAGAATCTGAGAACCCTACAACTTGACTGCCCCTGATCATCACACAACACTTGTAAAACACGACCAAGTCACCTTAATGTTCAACTCACCAAGTGTCTGCCTAAAGCTGGATAGAGGGGGGGGGGGGTCTGTAGTGGACAGAGGCTGTCTCGCCCTGCCGGCCGACAGCCTCCCTGCTAGGCCGTCTCCTCTCCTCTGCTGGCTGCTGTTCTGTTAATGCTCTCGAATCGATAGCTCTCCGAGTATATATTGGGGAACCTAGTAACTAACTCCGCCCACAAGTAGATAGCCTCCGGCTCTCTACCGAGCCACTCCTTAAACGTCGGCATGTTTGAAGGCTACCAGGCTCCAATTATAAGATTAGTAGAAGTAAGGTGAAATTCGCATGATCTGACCTCAGGTCACTTGAGGTCATTAACTCTTGGAAGTGTGAAACTCCAGCCGACAACTTGGCGCCTTTTCAAATCCCTGTCTGTGACTCATGTACTCTATGTATGTATTAAATACAACTAAACACTTTTACAGTGTTACAACATAGGGGTGATGAAGAGTCACATAGTGGTGATGGAGGATCAGATAGTGGTGATAGATAGTCACATATGGATGATGGTGGGTCACATAGTAACCATGGATGTTCTCATAGGGGTGATGGAGGGTCACTTAGGGGTGATAGAGGGTCACAAAGTGGTGATGATGGGAGGGGTCACATAGTTGTGACGGAGGGAGGTCACATAGTGGTGATGGAGGGTCACAAAGTGATAATGAAGGGAGGGTCACATAGTGGTGATGGAGGGAGGGTCACATAGTTGTGATGGGGGGAGGTCACATAGTTGTGATGGGGGGAGGGTCACATAGTTGTGATGGGGGGAGGGTCACATAGTGGTGATGGAGGGAGGGGTCACATAGTGGTGATGGGGGGAGGGGTCACATAGTAGTGATGGAGGGAGAGTCACATAGTGGTGATGGGGGGAGGGTCACATAGTGGTGATGGAGGGAGGGTCACATAGTTGTGATGGAGGGAGGGGTCACAAAGTGGTAATGGTGGGAGGATCACATAGTTGTGATGGAGGGAGGGGGTCACAAAGTGGTGATGGAGGGAAAGTCACATAGTGGTGATGGAGGGAGAGATCACATAGTGGTGATGGAGGGAAAGTCACATAGTGGTGATGGAGGGAGGGTCACATATTTACGATAGAGGGAGGGTCATATAGTGGTGATGGAGGGAGGGGTCACATAGTGGTGATGGAAGGAGGGTCACATATTGGCGATGGAGGGAGGGTCTCATAGTGGTGATAGAGGGTCACATAGGAGTGATGGAAGGTCATATAAGGGAGATGGAGGGTCACATAGTGGTTACGATTGGTCACATAAGGGTGATGGAGGGTCACATAGGGGTGATGGAGGGTCACATAGGGGTGATGGATGGTCACATAGGGGAGATGCAGGGTCACATAGGGGTGATGGAGGAAATGGTCACATAAGGGTGATGGAGGGTCACATTGGGGTGATCGAGGGTCACATATGGATGATGGAGGGTCACATAGGGATGATGGAGGGTCACATATGGGTAATGGAGGGTCATATAGGGGTGGTGGAGGGAATGTCACATAGTTATAATGGATGGTCACATAGTGGTGATGGATGGACACATAGGGGTGATGGAGGTAACATAGGGGAGATGGAGGGTCACATAGTGGTGATGAAGGGTCACATAGGGGTGATGGAGGGTCATATAGGGGTGGTGGAGGGAAGGTCACATAGTTATAATGGATGGTCACATAGTGGTGATGGATGATCACATAGGGGTGATGGATGATCACATAGAGGTGATGGAGGATCACATAGGGGTGATAGGTCACATAGTGGTGATGGATGGACACATAGGGGTGATGGAGAGACACACAGGAAAGATGGAGGGTCACATAGTGGTGATGGATGGACACATAGGGGTGATGGAGGGTCATATAGGGGTGATGGAGGGTCACATAGGGATGATGGAGAGTAGCATAGTTGTGATGGTTGGTCACATACGGTTGATAGAGGGTCACATTCGGGTGATGAAGGATCACATTGTGGTGAAGGACGGTCACATAGGGGTGATGGAGGGTCACATAGTGGTGATGGAGAGTCACAAAGTGGTGATGGAGGTTCACATAGTGATGATGGATGGTCACATATGGGTGATGTAGGGTCACATAGTGACCATGGATGTTCACATAGGGGTGATAGAGGGTCACTTAGGGGTGATTGAGAGGCACATACTGGTGATGGATGGTCACATAGGGGTGATAGAGGTTCACATAGTGACCATAAATGTTCACATATGGGTGAAGGAAGGTGCCATAGTGGTGATGGATGGTCACATAGGGGTGATGGAGGGTAATATAGGGGTGATGGAGGGTCACATAGTGGTGATGGTCACATAATGGTGATGGAAGGTCACATAGTGGTGACGAAGGGTCACAAAGTGGTGATGATTGGAGTGGGTCACATAGTTGTGACAGAGAGGTCACATAGTGGTGTTGGAGGGTCACAGACGGGGAATGAAGGGAGGGTCACACAGTGGTGATGGAGGGTGGGTCACATAGTTGTGATGGGGGGAGGGGTCACATAGTGGTGATAGAGGGAGGGGTCACATAGTGGTGAAGGGGGGAGGGGTCACACTGTAGTGATGGAGGGAGGGTCACATAGTGGTGATGGGGGGTCACATAGTGTTGATGGAGGGAGGGTCACATAGTGGTGATGGGGGGTCACATAGTGTTGATGGAGGGAGGGTCACAAAGTTGTGATGGAGGGAGGGGTCACAAAGTGGTAATGGACGGAGGATCACAAAATTATGATGGAGGGAGAGGGTCACATAGTGGTGATGGGGGGAGGGTCACATAGTGGTGATGGAGGGAAAGTCACATAGTGGTGATGGAGGGAGAAGTCACATAGTGGTAATGGAGGGAAAGTCACATAGTGGTGATGAAGGGAGGGTCACAAAGTTGTGATGGGGGGAGGGGTCACATAGCGGTGATGGAAGGAGGGTCACATAGTGGTGATGGGGGGAGGGTCACATGGTGGTGATGGATGGAGGGTCACATAGTTGTGATGGAGGGAGGAGGTTACAAAGTGGTGATGGAGGGAAAGTCACATAGTAGTGATGGAGGGAGAGGTCACATAGTGGTGATGGAGGGAAAGTCACATGGTGGTGATGGAGGGAGGGTCACATAGTGGTGATTGAGCGTCACATAGGGGTGATGGAAGGTCATATAAGGGTATTGGAGGGTCACATATTGGTGATGATTGGTAACATAAGGGTGATGGAGGGTCACATAGGGGTGATGGAAGGTCATATAATGGTGATGGAGGGTCACATAGTGGTTACGGTTGGTCACATAAGGGTGATGGAGGGTCACATAGGGGTGATGGAGGGTCACATAGGGGTGATGGATGGTCACATAGGGGTGATGCAGGGTCACATAGGGGTGATGGAGGAAATGGTCACATAAGGGTGATGGAGGGTCACATTGGGGTGATCGAGGGTCACATATGGATGATGGAGGGTCACATAGGGATGATGGAGGGTCACATATGGGTGATGGAGAGTCACATAGTGGTGATGGATGGTCACATAGTGGTGATGGATAGTCACATAGGGGTGATGGATGGTCACATAGGGGTGATGTTGGGTTACATAGTGGTGATGGAAGGTCTTATAGGGGTGATGGAGGGTCACATAGTGGTGATGGATTGTCACATAGGGGTGATAGAGACACACATAGGAGTGATGGAGGGTCACATAGGGATGATGGATGGTCACATATGGGTGATGGAGGGTCACACAGCGACCATGGAAGTTCACATAGGGGTGATGGATGGTCACATAGGGGTGATAGAGGTTCACATAGTGACCATAAATGTTCACATAGGGGTGAAGGAAGGTGCAATAGTGGTGATGGATGGTCACATAGGGGTGATGGTCACATAATGGTGATGGAGGGTCACATAGTGGTAACGAAGGGTCAGAAAGTGGTGATGATGGGAGGGGGTCGCATAGTTGTGACAGAGGGAGGTGTTGGATATTTCCAACATCGAATACAGCATTGTTGTATTCTCATTACTTATTACTAACCATATTAATATTGTAGTAAGTAAAAGTAACAACTCGTAGAATTCTCATGTACTAATAATTCATCTGTGCATTAGGCTAGAATTCTCACGTCACCTGACGCCAGTATTGCGTCAGATTTCTTTACAGTAAAACACATTATATACAATTTGTGTGAGAATTAAATACGATTCTCCATAATTAAAGCATTCTGTATGGCAACTGATTGCAGACGAATGGTTCTCTAACTAAAAGCCGAATAGAGCTTTAGAATCAAAACGTCTACCTCGCGATAGAGGTAACGTCATCAAAGAATGCTATGGGGAGACATTAATTCCTCTCCCTCATATCTTTACTATTCTTAAATAGTTAAATAATAATATTCCGTTCCTCTAAATAATAAACCCGTCCAGTCTTTAGAGTTTCAAGCGCGAATGCGAGAAATATTAATGTTCAAGACAATAATTTGTGTTGTGAACGTCGACTGGGCGTGGGTTGGGGGACGCCATCCTCAGTCGGGAAGCGGACACGTGCAAGGCCAGGAGGCAAAGCTACGCTTACCGTACTCACAAAAGACGCCATTGTCCAGCAAATAGGACAAGTGTGTCCATCCACAGATGAAAGCCGCCACTGTGAGGCGTGAACGACCTTGCAGATAATATCTTCAACTAGTGCTGGTGTTAAATAAGGGACCCCTAGACTTGGTTCCTGACGACACGTGATCAGCCAGCTTGAAACGCATCAATCCATAGGTTCACTGGAGCCTGGGATGCGTAATTACGGCAATCTTAATACTTACACAGTGCCCACAGCTAAGTACCTTTTATTTGATGCATCATTTATAAGTTTATTAATAGCGGGGTGATTGCACGTCACGCGGCAAGACAACACCTAATAACAGGTGATTAGAATTCTATCTGTAGATATCAATAATCTTGAATATGAATTGAGTTGTTAAATCAATTGCTACTGGTAGTTATTTATCTTGCAGCTTGAGAGACGGATTCCTCATGCTGCCTTCTCCATGTTAATCGTGCCATTCGTCAATGTGCCAGACTTGGAGATTAAGAGGACTTCCAGAGTTATCTAAAGGAACCTACTACAAGCTAAGGCTTATTTCTTTTTCCTATATTTTAGCAATTTGATACATTCAGAATGTTCAACATAATGTGTGATTTACTGTAACTCATTACTATGCTCATATTCATGTTCTTCTTTGTATGAATAATATTATATTCAACATTATTTATAGGATTAGATTATTATTAATTGAATTAGTGAACGAACCACACTGATTCCTGGACGTACTGACCTCCAGTAATAACCCCCCAATGTAGGTGTTTGAGGTTTGGTTTTAATAATACAGCCCATTAATTATTCTTATGATCATACTTTCTAGTCATATCCATAGTCACTGGTTTTCTCTAGAATTTTATCTAATGATCTGAAATTCTCAGTTTCCCTCTTTACTTTAAAGGCGGGTGGTCCTTCGTAATTTAATTTACTACTTTAATTATTAATTAATCAGAATCAAACCCAAATATCCCACATTATGGTCCTTATCGAACCGGATAGGCATTAAATTTATAATTAAAATATTAACCATTAATAGCTAATCCTTGTGTGATAGAAGCTAGACTAACAATTTAATTAATTGTGTCAACTAACATTGTAACACATCAGTTAGCCTAGATCACACTAACATATTGCTACTTTTACCTCATATATAAAGTGGCTTTAGTGGGTCATAGCCAATTACCCACAACACTTAGACCTATACCTCACACCGAGGTGAGAATCTTTAGGTCACCAGGAGCAACAGCTCACAACTTTTACAATAACACCACCCTAACACCTGCGTTAGAGTGGCCTCACCACCGAACCATCATATACTTAGGTGGTAATGACATCCACCCCACTCGTCATCCAGCCGAGGTGATCAAACACCTCAAAAACATAATTTCTTCTTTCAAACTCATCAGTGAATCAGTAGTATTCACATTAGTGGAGCCTCGCCAACCAAGCCAAGATAATCGTTGGGGAGTAACTCCGGAATATTACCTGAGAGCTGCTAAGTATATAAATTTCAGGCTGAAAAAGCGAGTGAGATTGGATGCCACATATATACAATTTACAGCCAGACCTTACAGACAGAACCTGACTAGAGACGGTGTACATTTGTCAGGGGAATCTAGGTTGCATGTGGTTGACAAGTTAATTAACACCATCAACCATCACAAAAGGCTGTGGCTAGCAAGCCAAACTTAACTGTACATAATTATTCACCTGTGTGTGCAAGAGCACTCTTATAAAACAAAACCCAAAAATACAGCACAACTATATTTACCTTATTGCACCACAATAATCTTTACCCATGTTATTAGGTAGAATTTAGGCTGAGATTGTGCTGAATTTGGTACAAGCCCAGACTAAATAATTTTATAGTTCTTAGTTAGGAATTATTACGACTAGATCTAAAACTAGTCAGTGTTGTGTATATATTACATTATTTGTGCTGACCCTCTATAGGGTGGGATAAATTTTGAGATAACTCTGATTGGAGTATCTCCATAATATTTCTCTTGTATACATTATTTTGTGTATCTATTTTGTGTAGTGCTGGATTATCTCCATTAACTCTGATGGTGATAAGGATGAGCTAACCGGACGAGAACTAGTGGTGGAGTTCAGACAGTACACAAAATATCTAGCTATTTGTTGTTAGGTAGGTAGGTACATTCAACCTCAAGTGAGGTAAACCATAAAGTAGTCACC
Source organism: Procambarus clarkii (assembly GCF_040958095.1). NCBI lineage: Eukaryota > Metazoa > Arthropoda > Malacostraca > Decapoda > Cambaridae > Procambarus > Procambarus clarkii. Next base: position 4,801,804 of record NC_091190.1, read on the forward strand.
TTAATTTAGACTACATTTAATGTTACCTGTTCACTAATGAACAAGTATCCAAGCTTCATTAGTAATACATACCCTAACACTGTGAAGTTTGAACCTAAGCCCAACATGGCTACTCCTGAACAATTGAGGAGAACCTACATTGGCCTTAAAGGTCACTTGACCAGATTAATCAATAAGGCTGATGACTTAACTAAAGATAATCCCATTGACTCGTATCATTTAGAGTCAACAGTTAGATTGGCTGATCTGAAATTTGATCAAGTCAGAACTGCAGGTCAATCTTATCTTGCTCTGCTAAATACTGTAGAAATTGATCCTGATGAAGTAAGTCAAATAGTAACCGACATCTCCCAATATGAAGAGGAGACTCATGATAAAATTTTCAGGCTATCTAAATTAGCCAAACAGTCTGGATCCAATGCCAGCAACACTGGGTCTCACTTCAATAATCACTTACCTGAGGTTCGTTTACCTACTCTAGACTTGCCCACCTTTTCAGGATTAGATACAGAAAATTGGGATAATTTTTGGACTTCTTTTGAAGTTCACATCCATAAGAAACAGTCTCTAGACAAAGTTTCTAAATTTTCATACCTACTCAGTCTTCTCAAAGGAGAGGCTAAAAAGGTCATACATAACCTTAATCTTAATGAGAGTAATTATGAGGAAGCTATAAAACTCCTGAAGTTAAACTATTGCAACAAAGAGTTAAGTATAGCCACCCTTTATTATCAATTACTAGATCTGAATGCACCAAACAGTAGACCAGAGTCACTTCAAAGCTTCAGACTAGAAGTAGAGTCTCTAGTAAAGGCCTTAGGTACTAAGGTTAATATACCTAGTTCTGAATGGTCTATCAAGCTATTGTTACAGAGGAAATTATCTCGAAACGTCTTGACAGAGCTCTGCTCACATTATAATACTGAGTTTCTTACTCTCGATCAGGTTTTCGAGGGGTTGAGGATCACAGTTAATAGGTTAAAGACTCATGACAAAATTAAACCTGAGTCCAAACCAATTAATACTGATATTTCAGTCAAACCTAAACAGACTCCAAGTAAGTCTAATAAATATAAATCCAAATCTACTCCATCCACCAAGAAGGGAAGTGGAAATGTAGGTACCTACTCAGTATCTCCTTCAGAGATAACTCATGACTTGTCTACTAAAGAGACTAAGTCTATTAATCAAAGAAAGTGTCTGTTCTGCAATCAGGAACACACCACTTATCAATGCTCTGCTTATCCTACGTATAATGCTAGAGTTAAAAGGTTACAGGAATTGCACAAATGCACTAAATGTATGGGTTCTCATGATCCCAAGAAATGTGCAGTACCACTACGTACTTGCAACCGTTGTAACCAGGGTGTACACCATTACGCCTTATGTAGGAAATCTCCTACACCAACTATAACCACTGGAGAGAATTTTACTAATTCTACTGCAGTGCAATATTGTAAAGTACATCACGAAGTGCATGTACTCGCTACTGAGTCAGGCAACAGTACTACCTTGCCTACTGCTCAGCTTAAATTAATAAACCGAAGATCTAGAATTAACAGTAGAGGTCTCTTTGACCAAGGTTCCCAAAAAACCTTCATCACACAACAGTTAGTGGATGATTTCAATTTAAAACCTACCAAAAGTGTGAAGTTAAACATTTCTGGTTTCCTATCAAATAGTGGACCACGTGACTACAAGGTAGTTAAATTACTAGTTAGACTAGGATCCTCTGCTAGTCCAATCCATGTGGTGGTAGTGGATAAGATTCCTACGGACCTGCAGGTCACAGGATTAGCTCGCACAGCGAGACACCTTAAGCGAAACCGCATGAGGCTAGCGGATCATAAAATAAATTCCGATTGTCTCACAGATATTGGAATATTAATAGGCGCAGATCATTACTACAAGTTTATCACTGGATGCACTAGGCAACATGGTATGAATTTGTTGTCGTCCGCAGGTGGCAAATTGCTCACAGGACCCGTGCTTTTCAGACAAGGTCCAGCGCCCACAAACCAACAAACCGGTAATGTAATTGTGGCGTGACTAGGCTTAGAGCAGTCACCCCTACGCTTCAGGGAAATAGCCGAGGACATTGAGTCTAACCCACCAATACATCGTTTGTGGGATCTAGATACCTTAGGCAACATCCCTGAGCAACCAAGTCCTGATGATACATGGACTTACCAGCAATATCTGGATACGGTTGTCTACTCAAATAAACAATACTGGGTAAGACTTCCATGGAAGTTAGATCATCCCCAACTTCCAGTGAATTATTTTATGGCAGCCTCACAATTGCGGTCTCAATTAACACGACTGCAGAAGCAGCCAGAAAAATTAACCATGTTTCACCAACTTATCCAACAACAACTTAACAACAAGTTCATTGAAGTTGTTGAACACGATGACCGAAAAACAGGTCATTATTTACCACACCATGCTGTGGTGAAAGACTCACTGACAACACCTATTCGTATTGTCTTTAATTGCAGTGCTAAAGTAAAGCCTAATAGTGTGTCTCTAAATGAATGTCTCCAAACGGGACCTAGCCTAATACAAAGGCTACATGACGTATTGTTGCGATTTCGCACAGGTATTTTTGCCTACACTGCTGACATCAGCAAAGCCTTTCTCCGAGTAGGATTGCAGGAGGAAGATCGTGACTACACAAAATTCCTCTGGTACAAGGATCCACTGGATCCTAACAGTGAAATAATCACCTATCGGTTCGCCTCTGTATTATTTGGTGCTACATCCTCACCGTTTCTTTTGCAAGCAACATTGGACACGCATTTGAGGAAATCAGACAGCCCTTATAAGGCAACCATTAGCGACAACTTATATGTCGACAATTTCCAGGGGACAACTAATGATCAAGCTGATCTGGTAGAAATCTACCATGAGGCTAACCGTGAACTGTTAGGAGCTAATATGCCTCTACAGTCATGGGCCTCAAATAATAAACTACTTAACCAGTTAATTGAGAAGGAATTTCCCGATTATCAGGTACCCAGTAGCTTAAAGGTTCTAGGCATGGAATGGAACACCAACACTGACGAAATGAATGTCAAGTCAGTGCAAACTGATAACTCAACCCTTACCATGAGAACACTGCTCTCATTTGTCAGTCAACCATTTGACCCTTTAGGCCTACTTAGTCCTATAATAATAAGGGGCAAACTCCTAATGCAGGAGTGCTGGCAACAACATATGGGATGGGATGATCCGTTACCAAGTGAGTTACAAGCCAAATGGCAAATACTCTCAACAGATTTTAATCAGTTAGGTGTTTTGAAATTTCCACGTAATGCCTCGGGACCAAACTTACCCACCAATTTGCACGTTTTTTGCGATGCCTCAGGCAAAGCATATGGCGCAGTAGCCTATTTAGTTAACAGTGGTCAATCAATTTTACTCACATCAAAAGCAAGAGTTGCTCCCATCAAAAAGAGATCCTTACCTCAGATGGAGTTGACAGCATTGCTAGTGGGAGTAAGGTTAGCCCATTGCCTGGCAAAGACACTCAGTAATATTCACTTTGGTGAGATTGTAGTGTGGTCAGACAACGAGGCAGTCTTACAATGGGTAAGAAACAATAACAACAAAACTCCTTACGTCAGTAATCGCGTCAGGGAGATTTATGATTTATCCGCAGGTTATAAGTTTAGACATGTCCCTACTAAGGACAATCCTGCAGATTATTTGTCAAGAGGATTGACATTAAAACAACTTGTCAAATCTTCGCTGTGGTTCAATGGACCTTCATGGCTTGTTGGTGGTCAGTGGCCCAAACAAAAGCCACAAGTCATCGTGACCAATATCACCACTCCCATGAAGGACCCAGAGCCTCAGCGAACATTAGCCATTAATCCTCATCATTATTCTAATTTAAGCAAATTGTTACGAGTGACTGCACACGTGTTTGATTTCCTCTCTAAAATAGGAATACGACACAAATTCCCCAATCCTGTTCATTATTGGATTAAGCGGGCGCAGCAAGAGACTTACGGAAGCGAATTTGAGAATCTTCCGGATACTCACTCACTAAATCTCTGGGCATCTGGTACGATGTCAACACTCATAACATACTACGATGTGGAGGACGTTTGCTACATGCAAAGATTGACTTAGACACTAAGAACCCAATCCTTTTACCTCGCCACCACATCATAACTAAACTTTTTGTCTTACATCACCATCAATATGGTACCCTACATGGTGGAGTTTTAGATACTCTCACCGATCTTAGACAAAGGTACTGGCTTCCTCAAGGTCGTCAGACTGTTAAGACCATTATTAAATCTTGTGTAATCTGTAAGAGATACGACGCTAGAGTCTGTCCTTACCCAGGACCTCCTCCACTCCCAGAAGAGCGAGTAGTTCATCTTCGTCCATTCGAAACAACTGGAGTAGATTATACAGGAGCCTTACTCCTCACTGGTAACCCAGATAATATACCAGTAAAGGCGTACATTTGTCTCTTTACCTGTGCTACAACCAGAGGTGTGCACTTAGAGGTCACCCCAGACATGAGTGCTGAAGCTTTCATTCAAGCTTTCCGCAGATTTGCTGCCCGTCGATCATGTCCTAGATTAATGATATCAGACAACGGATCTAATTTTGTAGCGGGAGAAAGTTGTCTACGAGAAGTCTGGAACCACCCTGAAGTGCAATCAGTCTTACAAAGAAGACAATGTCACTGGAAATTCATAGCACCAAGAGCCCCTTGGCAAGGTGGGTTCTATGAGCGAATGGTAGGCACAGTCAAAAGATGTCTAAGGAAAACATTGCACCGACAAAAGGTCAGTTACTCAGAACTCCAAACTATTGTTGTGGAAATCGAGGCGCGAGTCAATAACCGCCCGATCACCTACCTGTCTGATGATTACACCCAGAGAGAACCACTGAGCCCCTCTCACTTGATCCATGGAGGTCTACTGAGCCCTCTCATCCCCTTAACCGAAGAGGACCCTGTAGACCCATCCCATGTGACCAGAGGAGACTTGGTGGAAAGCTACCAACATCTTTCTAGAGTTATCAACAGGTGGAATGAGGTGTGGACTCGAGAATACCTCACAGCTCTACGAGAATACCACTACGGAGCTTCGAGTCCTTACAATAAGGTACAATTAAAACCTGGAGACCTTGTACTAGTCGACAGTGATGGGCCAAGGTCCGAGTGGCCTATAGGAAAAATCGTCACCATCCACCCAGATCGACAAGGTGTTCTAAGAGTGGTTAAAGTCTTGTGCAAGGGCAACACTACTCTAAAAACTTTAGAGAAGCTGGTTCCCCTAGAATTGACTGAACAAGAATATCAGTCAGATCCAGTTTCCCCGGTAATTTCAGAGGACAATCAATTTGCTCCTCCAAGCAACCGTCCCACTAGAGCTGCAGCTCAACAATGTAGGCGGAATTTGCGAGCCTATTATAACTCTAAAGAAGAATAATTTCCTTCATTTCCCACTAAGAAAACTGTACTGATACTACGATGTGATATCATGTAACGAAACATTACACGTCACTATGACCCAAGATATCGCATCACTGTAGATTCTGTTAGTTTAAATTGGGAGAGTTAAATTTTATAAATATTGTGTAGGCTACAAACAACATGTTTCAGTTGACATGTGAATAACAAGACTCAAATTCTTGTAAGTCCTTGATAAATCCGGGACGTTCGTTATGTGTGTACTAACATACTAACCTACTAACATACTAATGTGTTAATCTTAATATCACTTCGGGATAGGTCAGTACAACACAGTACACTGCGACCCTGGGAATCCCCCCCCGGAGTTATGTTGGATATTTCCAACATCGAATACAGCATTGTTGTATTCTCATTACTTATTACTAACCATATTAATATTGTAGTAAGTAAAAGTAACAACTCGTAGAATTCTCATGTACTAATAATTCATCTGTGCATTAGGCTAGAATTCTCACGTCACCTGACGCCAGTATTGCGTCAGATTTCTTTACAGTAAAACACATTATATACAATTTGTGTGAGAATTAAATACGATTCTCCATAATTAAAGCATTCTGTATGGCAACTGATTGCAGACGAATAGTTCTCTAACCAAAAGCCAAATAGAGCTTTAGAATCAAAACGTCTACCTCGCGATAGAGGTAACGTCATCAATGAATGCTATGAGGAGACATTAATTCCTCTCCCTTATATATTTACTATTCTTAAATAGTTAAATAATAATATTCCGTTCCTCTAAATAATAAACCCGTCCAGTCTTTAGAGTTTCAAGCGCGAATGCAAGAAATATTAATGTTCAAGTCAATAATTTGTGTTGTGAACGTCGACTGGGCGTGGGTTGGGGGACGCCATCCTCAGTCGGGAAGCGGACACGTGCAAGGCCAGAAGGAGGCAAAGCTACGCTTACCGTACTCACAAAAGACGCCATTGTCCAGCAAATAGGACAAGTGTGTCCATCCACAGATGAAAGCCGCCACTGTGAGGCGTGAAAGACCTTGTAGATAGTATCTTCAACTAGTGCTGGTGTTAAATAAGGGACCCCTAGACTTGGTTCCTGACGATACGTGATCAGCCAGCTTGAAACGCATCAATCCATAGGTTCACTGGAGCCTGGGATGCGTAATTACGGCAATCTTAATACTTACACAGTGCCCACAGCTAAGTACCTTTTATTTGATGCATCATTTATAAGTTTATTAATAGCGGGGTGATTGCACGTCACGCGGCAAGACAACACCTAATAACAGGTGATTAGAATTCTATCTGTAGATATCAATAATCTTGAATATGAATTGAGTAGTTAAATCAATTGCTACTGGTAGTTATTTATCTTGCAGCTTGAGAGACGGATTCCTCATGCTGCCTTCTCCATGTTAATCGTGCCATTCGTCAATGTGCCAGACTTGGAGATTAAGGGGACTTCCAGAGTTATCTAAAGGAACCTACTACAAGCTAAGGCTTATTTCTTTTTCCTATATTTTAGCAATTTGATACATTCAGAATGTTCAACATAATGTGTGATTTACTGTAACTCATTACTATGCTCATATTCATGTTTTTCTTTGTATGAATAATATTATATTCAACATTATTTATAGGATTAGATTATTATTAATTGAATTAGTGAACGAACCACACTGATTCCTGGACGTACTGACCTCCAGTAATAACCCCCCAATGTAGGTGTTTGAGGTTTGGTTTTTTAATAATACAGCCCATTAATTATTCTTATGATCATACTTTCTAGTCATATCCATAGTCACTGGTTTTCTCTAGAATTTTATCTAATGATCTGAAATTCTCAGTTTCCCTCTTTACTTTAAAAGCGGGTGGTCCTTCGTAATTTAATTTACTACTTTAATTATTAATTAATCAGAATCAAACCCAAATATCCCACAGTGATGGAGGGAGAGTCACATTATGGCGATGGAGGGAGGGTCACATATTGGCGATGGAGGGTCACATAGGGGGTGGTGGAGGGTCATATAGGGGTGATGGAGGGTAACATAGTGGTAATGAATGATCACATAAGGGTGATGGACGGTCACATAGGGGTGATGGAGGGTCACATAGGGGTGATGGAGGGTCACATAGGGGTGATGGAGGAAACGGTCACATATGGATGATGGAGGGTCACATATGGATAGCGGAGAGGTTACAACGTTTTGAAGTAGGGTCACATAGTGGTGATTGATGGTCACATAGGGGTGATGGAGGGTCACATAGGAGTGATGGAGGGTCACGTAGGGATGATGGAGGGTCATTTAGGGGTGGTGGATGGAAGGTTACATAGTTGTGATGGATGTCACTATAGTGGTGGTGTAGGGAGGGTTATATATTAGGGATAGAGGGAATGTCAACATAGTGGTAATGGAGGGAGGGTCATATAGTAGTGATGGAGGGAGGGTCACATAGTTGTGATGGAGGGAGGGGTCACATAGTGGTGATGGAGGGAGGGTCACATTATGGCGATGGAGGGAGGGTCACATAGTAGTGATGGAGGGAGGGGTCAAATAGTAGTGATGGAGGGAGGATCACATAGTAGTGATGGAGGGATTGTCAAAACAGTGGTGATAGAGGGCACATAGTAGTGATGGAGGCAGGGTCATATAGTGATAATAGAGGATAGATCATTAAGTGGTGATGGACGGAGGGTCACACAGTGGTGATGGAGGGAGGGTCAAATAGGAGTGATGGAGGGAGGTTCACAGTGTTGATGGAGGGTCACATAGTGGTGATGGAGGGTCACATAGAGTTGGTGGAGGGTCAAATAGTGGTGATGAAGGGTCACATAGTGGTGATGGAGGGTGACATAGTTGTGATGGAGGGTCACATAGTGGTGATGGAGGGTCACATAATGGTGATGGAGGGTCACATAGTGGTGACGAAGGGTCACAAAGTGGTGATGAAGGAAGGGTCACATAGTGGTGATGGTGGGAGGGTCACATAGTGGAGATGGAGGGAGAGTCACATAGTAGTGATGGAGGGAGGGGTCAAATAGTGGTGATGGAGGGAGGGTCACATAGTAGTGATAGGGGGAGGGTTACATAGAGGTGATGGAGGGAGGGTCACATAATTGTGATGGAGGGAGGGTCACATAGTTGTGATGGAGGGATGAGTCACAGAGTGTTAATGGACGGAGGGTCACATAGTTGTGACGGAGGGAGAGGTCACAAAGTGGTGACGGAGGGAAAGTCACATAGTGGTGATGGAGGGAGAGGTCACATAGTGGTGATGGAGGGAAAGTCACATAGTGGTGATGGAGGGAGGGTCACATTATGGCGATGGAGGAGGGTCACATATTGTTGATGGAGGGTCACATAGGGGTGATGGAGGGTCATATAGGGGTGATGGAGGGTCACAGAGTGGTAATAAACGGTCACATTAGGGTGATGGAGGGTCACATAGGGGTGATGGAGGGTCACATAGGGGTGATGGAGGGTCACATAGGGGTGATGGCGGGTCACATAGGGGTAATGAAGGGTCACATAGGGGTGCTGGAGAAATGGTCACATAGGGGTGATGGAGGGTCACATTAGGGTGATGAAGGATCACATATGGATGATGGAGGGTCACATAGGGATGACGGAGAGGTTACAACGTGGTGATGCAGGGTCACATAGGGGTGATGGAGGGTCACATAGGAGTGATGGAGGGTCACGTAGGGATGATGGAGGGTCATTTAGGGGTGGTGGATGGAAGGTCACACAGTTGTGATGGATGTCACTATAGTGGTGGTGTAGGAAGGGTTATATATTAGGGATAGAGGGAATGTAAACATAGTGGTGATGGAGGGAGGGTCATATAGTAGTGATAAAGGGAGGGTCACATAGTTGTGATGGAGGGAGGGGTCACATAGTGGTGATGGAGGGAGGGTCACATTATGGCGATGGAGGGAGGGTCACGTAGTGGTGATGGAGGGTCACATATTGGTGATGGAGGGTCATATAGGGGTGATGGAGGGTCACATAGGGGTGATGGAGGGAGGGGTCACATAGTGGTGTTGAAAGAAGGGTCACATAGTGGTAATGGAGGGAGTCACATATTGGGGGTGGAGGGAGGGTCACATAGTGGTAATGAATGGTCACATAGTGGTAATGAATGGTCACATAAGGGTGATGGAGGGTCACATAGGGGTAATGGAAGATCACATCGGGGTGATGAAGGAAATGGTCATATAGAGGTGAAGAAGGGGTGATGGAGGGTCACATATGGATGATGGAGGGTCACATAGGGATGACGGAGAGGTTACATAGTGGTGATGGAGGGTCACATAGTGGTGATGAATGGTCACATAGGAGTGATGGAGGGTCACATAGGGGTGATGGAGGGTCACGTAGGGATGATGGAGGGTCAATTAGTTGTGGTGGATGGAAGGTCACATAGTTGTGATGGATGTCACTATAGTGGTGGTGTAGGAAGGGTTATATATTAGGGATAGAGGGAATGTAAACATAGTGGTGATGGAGGGCACATAGTAGTGATGGAGGCAGGGTCATAAACTGGTAATAAAGGGAAAGTCACCTTCTGGTAATGGAGGGAGTGTCACATTGGGGTGATGGAGGGTCATATAGGGGTAATGGAGGGTCACATAGGGGTGATGGAGGGAAGGTTACATTCTGGTGATAGAAGGAGGGTCACATAGTGGTGATAGAGGGAGGGTCACATAGTGGTGACGAAGAGAGGGTCAAATTGGAGTGATGGAGGGAGGTTCACATAGTGTTGATGGAGGGTCAGATAGTGGTGATGGAGGGTCACATAGTGTTGATGGAGGGTCACATAGTGGTGATGAAGGGTCACATAGTGGTGATGGAGGGTCACATAGTTGTGATGGAGAGTCACAAAGTGGTGATGGAGGGTCACATAATGGTGATGGAGGGTCACATAGTGGTGACGAAGGGTCACAAGGTGGTGATCAAGGGAGGGTCACATAGTGGTGATGGAGGGAGGGTCACATAGTGGAAATGGAGGGAGGGTCACATAGTAGTGATAGGGGGAGGGTCACATAGTGGTGATGGAGGGAGGGTCACATAATTGTGATGGAAGGAGGGTCACATAGTTGTGATGGAGGGAGGAGTCACAGAGTGTTAATGGACGGAGGGTCACATAGTTGTGATGGAGGGAGAGGTCACATAGTGGTGATGGAGGGAAAGTCACATAGTGGTGATGGAGGGAGAGGTCACATAGTGGTGATGGAGGGAAAGTCACATAGTGGTGATGGAGGGAGAGGTCACATAGTGGTGATGGAGGGAAAGTCACATAGTGGTGATGGAGGGAGGTTCACATTATAACGATGGAGTGGGGGTCACATATTGGTGATGGAGGGTCACATAGGGGTGATGGAGGGTCATATAGGGGTGATGGAGGGTCACATAGAGGTAATGAATGTTCACATTAGGGTGATGGAGGGTTACATAAGGGTGATGGAGGGTCACATAGGGGTGATGGAGGGTCACATAGGGGTAATGGCGGGTCACATAGTGGTGATAGAAGGAGGGTCACATAGAGGTAATGAATGGTCACATAAGGGTGATGGAGGGTCACATAAGGGTGATGGAGGGTCACATAAGTGTGATGGAGGGTCACATAGGGGTGATGGAGGGTCACATAGGGGTGATGTAGGGAGAGGTCACATAGTGGTGATAGAAGGAGGCTCACATAGTGGTAATGGAGGGAGGGTCACAAAGTGGTGATGGAGGGTCACATAGGGGTGATGGAGGGTCATATAGGGAAGATGGACGGTCACATAGTGTTAATGATTGGTCACATATTGGTGATGGAAGGTCACATAGGGGTGATGGAGGGTCACATAAGGGGTGATGGAGGGTCACATAGGGTAATTGAGGGTCACATAGGGTAATTGAGGGTCACATAGGGGTGATGGAGGGTCACATTGGGGTGAAGGAGGGTCGCATAGGGATGGCGGAAAGGTCACATAGTGGTGTTGGATGGTCACATAGTGGTGATGGATGGTCACATAGGGGTGATGGAGGGTCACATAGGAGTGATGGAGGGTCACATAGTGGTGATGGAGGGTCATTTAGGGGTGGTGGATGGAAGGTCACATAGTTGTGATGGATGATCACATAGTGGTGATGGATGGTCAAATAGGGTTGATAGGGTCACATAAGGGTGATGGAGGGTCACATAGTAGTGATGGATGGTCACATAGGGGTGATGGAGAGACACACAGGGGTGATGGAGGGTCATATAGTGGTGATGGATGGACACATAGGGTTGATGGATGGTCACATAGGGGTGAAGGAGGGTCACATAGTGGTGATGGAAGGTCACATAGGGGTGATGGAGGGTCACATAGTGGTGATAGATGGTCACATAGTGGTGATGGAGGGTCATATAGTGGTGATGGATGGTCACATACGGTTGATGGAGGGTCACATAGGGGTGATGGAGGGGCACATAGGGGTGATGGAAGGAAACATAGTGGTGATGGATGGTCACATACGGTTCATGATGGGTTACATTCGGGTGATGAAGGGTCACATAGTGATGATGGAGGGTCATTTAGGGGTGGTGGATGGAAGGTCACATAGATGTGATGGATGATCACATAGTAGTGATAGATGGTCACATAGGGGTGATGGAGGGTCACATAGGGGTGATGGAGGGTCACATAGGGGGTTATGGGTCACATAGGGGTGATGGAGAGTCACATAGGGTATTTGAGGGTCACATAGGGGTGATGAAGGAAATGATCACATAGTGGTGATGGAGGGTCACAGAGGGGTGATGGATGGTCACATAAGGGTGATGGAGGGTCAAATAGGAGTGATGGAGAGTCACATATTGGTGATGGAGGGTCACATAGTGGTGATGGATGGTCACATATGGGTGATGGAGGGTCACATAGGGGTGATAGTCACTTAGGGGTGAATGAGGGTCATATAAGGGGTGATGGAGGGTCGCATAGGGGGGTGATGAAGGGAATGGTCACATAGGGGTTATGGAGGGTCACATTGGGGTCATGGATGGTCACATATTGGTGATGGAGGGTCGCATCGGGGTGATGTTAGATCACTTAGGGGTGATGGAGGGGCACATTGGGGTGATGGATGGTCACATAGGGGTGATAGAGGGTCACATACTGACCATGGATGTTCGCATAGGGGTGATGGAAGGTGACATAGTGGTGATCGATGGTCAAATACGGGTGATGGAGGGTCACATAGGGGTGATAAAGGGTCACATAGTAGTGATGGTCACATAATGATGATGGAGGGTCACATAGTGGTGTCGAAGGGTTACAAAGTGTTGATGAGAGGAGGGGTCACATAGTTGTGACGGAGGGAGGTCACATAGTGGTGATGGAGGGAGGGATCACATAGTGGTGATGAGGGGAGGGTTACATAGTGGTGATGGAGGGAGGGTCACATAGTGGTGATGGGGGGAGGGTCACATAGTGGTGATGGAGTGAGGGTCACATAGTTGTGATGGAGGGAGGGGTCCCATAGTGGTGATGGGGGAGGGTCAAATAGTGGTGATGGTGTGAGGGTCACATAGTTGTGATGGAGAGAGGGGTCACAAAGTTGTAATGGAGGGAGGGTCACATAGTTGTGATGGAGGGAGGGGGTCACAAAGTGGTGATGCACGGGAAGCCACATAGTGGTGATGGAGGGGGGGGGGGTCACATAGTGGTGATGGATGGAAAGTCACATAGTGGTGATGCAGGGAGGGTCACATATTGGCGATAGAGGGATGGTCACATAGTGGTGATGGAGGGAGGGTCACATAGTGGTGATGTAGGGAGGGTCACATATTTGCGATTGTGGGAGGGTCACATAGTGGTGATGGAGGGTCACATAGGGGTGATGGAGGGAGTGTCACATAGTGGTGATGGAGGGTCACATAGGGGTGATGGAGGGTCATATAGGGGTAATGGAGGGTCACATAGTGGTGATGGAGGGTCACATATTGGTGATGGAGGGTCATTTAGGGGTGGTGGATGGAAGGTCATATAGTTGTGATGGATGATCACATAGTGGTGATGGATGGTCAAATAGGGTTCATAGGGTCACATAGGGGTGATGGAGGGTCACATAGTAGTGATGGATGGTCACATAGGGGTGATGGAGAGACACACAGGGGTGATGGAGGGTCATATAGTGGTGATGGATGGACACATAGGGTTGATGGTTGGTCACATATGGGTGATGGAGGGTCACATAGTGGTGATGGAAGGTCACATAGGGGTGATAAAGGGTCACATAGTGGTGATAGATGGTCACATAGTGGTGATGGAGGGTCATATAGTGGTGATGGATGGTCACATACGGTTGATGGAGGGTCACATAGGGGTGATGGAGGGGCACATAGGGGTGATGAAAGGAAACATAGTGGTGATGGATGGTCACATACGGTTCATGATGGGTCACATTCGGGTGATGAAGGGTCACATAGTGATGATGGAGGGTCATTTAGGGGTGGTGGATGGAAGGTCACATAGATGTGATGGATGATCACATAGTAGTGATAGATGGTCACATAGGGGTGATGGAGGGTCACATAGGGGTGATGGAGGGTCACATAGGCGTGATGGAGGGTCACATAGGGGTTTATGGGTCACATAGGGGTGATGGAGAGTCACATAGGGTAATTGAGGGTCACATAGGGGTGATGAAGGAAATGATCACATAGTGGTGATGGAGGGTCACAGAGGGGTGATGGATGGTCACATAAGGGTGACGGAGGGTCAAATAGGAGTCATGGAGAGTCGCATAGTGGTGATTAAGGGCCCCATAGTGGTGATGGATGGTCACATATGGGTGATGGACGGTCACATAGGGGTGATGGAGGGTCACTTAGGGGTGAATGAGGGTCATATAAGGGGTGATGGAGGGTCGCATAGGGGGGAGATGGAGGGAATGGTCACATAGGGGTTATAGAGGGTCATATTGGGGTCATGGATGGTCACATATTGGTGATGGAGGGTAAAATATTGGTGATGGAGGGTCACATCGAGGTGATGTTAGATCTCTTAGGGGTGATGGAGGGGCACATTGGGGTGATGGATGGTCACATAGGGGTGATAGAGGGTCACATACTGACCATGGATGTTCGCATAGGGGTGATGGAAGGTGACATAGTGGTGATCGATGGTCAAATACGGGTGATGGAGGGTCACATAGGGGTGATAAAGGGTCACATAGTAGTGATGGTCACATAATGATGATGGAGGGTCACATAGTGGTGTCGAAGGGTCACAAAGTGTTGATGAGAGAAGGGGTCACATAGTTGTGACGGAGGGAGGTCACATATTGGTGATGGAGGGAGGGATCACATAGTGGTGATGAGGGGAGGGTCACATATTGGTGATGGAGGGAGGGTCACATAGTGGTGATGGAGGGTCACATAGTGGTGATGGAGGGTCATTTAGGGGTGGTGGATGGAAGGTCACATAGTTGTGATGGATGATCACATAGTGGTGATGGATGGTCAAATAGGGTTGATAGGGTCACATAGGGGTGATGGAGGGTCACATAGTAGTGATGGATGGTCACATAGGGGTGATGGAGAGACACACAGGGGTGATGGAGGGTCATATAGTGGTGATGGATGGACACATAGGGTTGATGGATGGTCACATAGGGGTGATGGAGGGTCACATAGTGGTGATGGAAGGTCACATAGGGGTGATGGAGGGTCACATAGTGGTGATACATGGTCACATAGTGGTTGTGGGATATTTGGGTTTGATTCTGATTAATAGATAATTAAAGTAGTAAATTAAATTACGAAGGACCACCCGCTTTTAAAGTAAAGAGGGAAACTGAGAATTTCAGATCATTAGATAAAATTCTAGAGAAAACCAGTGACTATGGATATGACTAGAAAGTATGATCATAAGAATAATTAATGGGCTGTATTATTAAAAACCAAACCTCAAACACCTACATTGGGGGGTTATTACTGGAGGTCAGTACGTCCAGGAATCAGTGTGGTTCGTTCACTAATTCTATTAATAATAATCTAATCCTATAATTAATGTTGAATATAATATTATTCATACAAAGAAGAACATGAATATGAGCATAATAATGTGTTACAGTAAATCACACATTATGTTGTACATTCTGAATGTATCAAGTTGCAAAGTTATGAATAAAAAGAAATAAGCCTTAGCTGGTAATAGATTCCTTTAGATAACCCTGGCAGTCCTCTTAATCTCCAAGTCTGGTACACCGACGAATGACACGGTTAGCATGGAGAAGACAGCATGAGGAATTCGTCTCTCGAGCTGCAAGATAAATAACTACCAGTAGCAATTGATTTAACTATTCAATACATATTCAAGATTATTGATATCTACAGATAGAATTCTAATCACCTGTTATTAGGTGTTGTCTTGCCGCGTGACGTGCAATCACCC
Organism: Procambarus clarkii; assembly: GCF_040958095.1. Taxonomy (NCBI): domain Eukaryota; kingdom Metazoa; phylum Arthropoda; class Malacostraca; order Decapoda; family Cambaridae; genus Procambarus; species Procambarus clarkii. The sequence continues at coordinate 4,817,691 of NC_091190.1, forward strand.
TGCCATTAATACACTTATAAATGATGCATCAAATAAAAGTACTTAACTGTGGGCACTGTGTAAGTATTAAGATTGCCGTAATTACGTATCCCAAATTCAGGTGAGCTTATCCTGGATTTGTACGTCTCAAGTTGGCTGATCACGTGTCGTCAGGAACCAAGTCTAGGGGTCCCTTATTTAACACCAGCACTAGTTGAAGATATTATCTGCAAGGTCGTTCACGCCTCACAGTGGCGGCTTTCATCTGTGGATAGACACACGTGTCCTATTTGCTGGACAATGGCGTCTTTTGTGAGTACGGTAAGCGCAGGTCTGCCTCTCTTCGGTTCCCCACGTGTACGTGTACCGACTCCCTCACCGACTGAGGATGGCGTCGCGTCCCTCCCCCCACGCCGAGTCGACGTTCATTACACAAATTATTGGCATGAACATTAATATTTCTCGCATTCGCGCTTGAAACTCTAAAGACTGGACGGGTTTATTATTTAGAGGAACGGAATATTATTATTTAACTATTTAAGAATAGTAAAGATACAAGGGAGAGGAATTAATGTCTTCCCATAGCATTCATTGATGACGCTACCTCTAACGCGAGGTAAACGTTTTGATTCTAAAGCTCTATTCGGCCTTTAGCTAGAGAACAATTTGTCTGCAATCAGTTGTCATACAGAATGCTTTAATTATGGAGAATCGTATTTAATTCTCACACAAATTGTATATAATGTGTTTTACTGTAAAGAAATCTGACGCAATACTGGCGTCAAATGACGAGAATTCTAGCCTAATGCACAGATGAATTATTAGTACAGGAGAATTCTACGAGTTGTTAATTTTACTTACTACAATATTAATATGGTTAGTAATAAGTAATGAGAATACAACAATGCTGTATTCGATGTTGGAAATATCCAACATAACTCCGGGGGGGGGGGTTCCCAGGGTCGCAGTGTACTGTGTTGTACTGACCTATCCCGAAGTGATATTAAGATTAATACATTAGTATGTTAGTATGTTAGTACACACATAACGAACGTCCCGGATTTATCAAGGACTTACAAGAACTTGAGTCTTGCTATTTACATGTCAAATGAAACATGTTGTTTGTAGCCTACACAATATTTATAGAATTCAACTCTCCCAATTTAAACTAACAGAATCTACGGTGATGCGATATCTTGGGTCATAGTGACGTGTAAGGTTTCGTTACGTGATATCACATCGAAGCATCATCAAAGTTATCTCAGTGGGATGTGAAAGAAATTATTCTTCTTCAGAGTTGTAATAGGCTTGCAGTTTCCCTTACTGGAAACATGCGTGAAATATTGAAACAATAAATGATTAGGTTATCGGTAATCAGGAACACTCTAAAGCTCACAATAAACTCAACAACTAGGGTCGCGGTGACATGTAATGGGGCATTACGTAGCTGCTGAATCATTGGTCAACTCAGAATAAGTTCCTAAGAACTGATAACACTATTGTATGATTATACAGTAAAGTGTTATTAGTCATTCGAGATCAAGGAGACTATGACACTACAGTAAGGTCACTGTCTAGGGTCGCTGTGACTTGTAACTATTGAGTTACTAGACAATAACATCACGCAGCATCATGATCACCTCAAATTCAAATGAGGAAATTGAATTAAATGTGCACTGCCGTGCAGTAGTCATGCTGACTGATGGTACAAATAATTTGTTAACTAGCTAAAATATAGAAAGGTAGAGAACTGAAAAGTTTATTCTTTAAAATCAAGGAAAATTCTGAGTCGACAGTGAGATTAGTAGCCTCGTCATTCTGACTTATGAGCTAATTAAATGGTAGCTCATAGGCTTGACACTGTAAACTTGTTAATGCGAAATCACCTTTACATGAATTTGGATTTATTAAATCAGTCTCTATAAGTATAGTCAACTGTAATTAATGGTGAGTACAGATTAGGCTAGTACTCAGTTGACACTACTAAAGTCCCTAAACCTACCTAAATAAATGGTTTGAATTTCTAACCTACCTAAGTAAGAGACTAAGCTAATTGTGAGCAAAAATGTACTCGAATTAACATGGTGAGCAGTATTAAGCTCATTAACAAGTAGAGTTATATTAAACTCTTGAACATGGTGAGCTACAGTGAGCTCGTCAGCAGTGCTGACAGGGTGAGCTACAGTGAGCTCGTCAACAGTGTTGACAGGGTGAGCTACAGTGAGCTCGTTAGCTGGTGCTAACAGGGTGAGTTGCAGTGAACTCGTCAACAGTGTTGACAGGGTGAGCTACAGTGAGCTCGTTAGCTGGTGCTAACAGGGTGAGCTGCATGGAGCTCGTTAGGTAGTGCTAACAGGGTGAGTTGCAGTGAACTCGTCAACAGTGTTGACAGGGTGAGCTCGTTAGCTAGTGCTAACAGGGTGAGTTACATTGAACTCGTCAACAGTGTTGACAGGGTGAGCTGCATTGAGCTCGTCAGCAGTGCTGACAGGGTGAGCTACATGGAGCTCGTTAACAGTTAACAGGGTGAGTTCAGTGAACTCGTCAACAGTGTTGACAGGGTGAGCTGCATTGAGCTCGTCAGCAGTGCTGACAGGGTGAGCTACATGGAGCTCGTTAACAGTTAACAGGGTGAGTTCAGTGAACTCGTCAACAGTGTTGACAGGGTGAGATACAGTGATCTCGTTAGCAGTGCTAACAGGGTGAGTTCAGTGAACTCGAATTAACGAGGTGGAGTTTTGTCATTCAGTTATCATGGCGAGCAATATTAAGCTCGTGCGCATGGTGAACGAGCACTCATATTATTACGTTAATTCTAAGGTGAGCTATGTTAAGCTCATGAAGCATGTTAATTAACAATGCTAATGTTTAACGGTAATGCATTAAACATATTAGTTCTCTGAAAATTCACTTACCTATTAGTAAGTTTGCAAGTTTGTTCGTGTTGCGCTCCTACACTAAATAAGCAGAAACGAAAGAAAAACAACTCAAACAATTAATGCAAGTATTTATCACTAACTCTTAGTGCAGAAAACATGGTATTAAGAAGGTTTTCTTGGCAAACCTTTAAGCGCAAGTATAGTGGACCAGTGGTCCTAGTGAATTTATAATTAAATTCAGGAAATGCCAGTGGCATTGAGTGCTAGATTCTCTAGCCTAACATGATTAATTCCTAGGGAGTACTAGTTTCTCTAGCCTAACATTACAATTTAACTAGGAAAACTGAGTGTGGTCAATTACTACTTGTCGAGAATAATTCTAGCTCTGCAGTGAATTCAATGGGTTGGTCGCTGTGACTTGTACTTGTTTGAGTACGGACCATTGATTTTCACTGAGAGCCATGAAACATCTCGGCGAGTATCAATTGCACTACATTCAATCTGAGTTTATTACTCAGCTGTGTTCCTCCCTTTAGCTTGCTGCTGGAGAATTGATTTTCTGCTGACTAATTTATTATTGGCAGGCTTAGGCTTGTTCACATTCAGAACTTTACCAGTAAGTAAGTAGCCTCCTGCAGATTGGAGCATATTCATTCCCAATCGTTTAACATGTCCAGTTATGAACTGGTAATAGTAGTCTGCTCCTACTAGTACATCTACATTGTTAAGGCGGTCAGACATTAATTTATTGTCAGCCAAATTAATTTCACGTTCCTGCAGGAAGTGGGCTGTGTACCCCAGACCCTTAATATTTAAGTCTAAAGGTATTTGATCTACAACAATGGCTTGGACAGCCTTGGCATGACTACCTAGTCGTACAAGCGGTTGAACTACTGAGTATTCATGGGTTCCTCGATTTATCATGGACCCTGACAAGTTTAATTTTACCTGTCCTATTGGTTGTAAATTAAGTGCCTCTGCTGCCCTTTGAGTAATGGAAGTTCTCTGGGAACCTTGATCAAATAGTCCACGGATGGTGATCTTGGTTCCTCTGTTCTTCACTTGAAGTTGGGCAGTAGGCAAAGTAGCATCCACTTGAGATGCTTGGGAAGTTACGCTGTACACATCTCGCACCTTGCAGCACTGTACTGGTGTAGATTCTCTACGTCCTATTCTAGGACTGACATAATTAGTTCTAACTAATTTGCACAGTGCAGCATGATGCTTGCCCCTTCTACACCTATTGCAGGTGTTCAGTGGGGTGTCACAGCTGTTAACATTATGTGGTTTGAGACACCTAGTACATTTGTGTAACTGTTTGAGTCGTCTGACTCTTGTGTCTCTATTAGGATAATTAGTACATTTGTACAGAGAATGTTTTTGATTGCAAAACAAGCACATTCCCCATCCTACATATCGTTTAGGTGTTACCGGTTTAGGTAAAACAGTATTTGCAGGTGGTGATGGTTTTGCTGCTTGCATTTGCTTGTTATTTATTCTCTCGTGAGTACTTGGTGTACTCTGGGGAACCATTAACAGGCTCTTGGGAGTGCTCTTTGGACTATTAGGTCTCTTAGGAGCACCTGTGGGACTCTTAGGTCTCACTGATGAATCAGTATTTGACTGATTGTTGTTACATTGAGTATTAGCACCTTGGTTACCTAGTGACAGTGTCACTTTAGGAGTTTCAGGCAAGGAAACTGATGTAGGTACAGTTTTGGTGCATTCAGATTTAGCATTAATTGCTTGGTCTGCTGTATGATTGCTCATATTACGCAAACCTGTAAATATATCCTGCATTGACAGGGTATTACCATTCTGGCATACATATAGTTTATTAAGTGTGTCACCAGACAATTTTCTTTGGATGATAATTTTAGTCATCCACTCAGTAGTTGGGTGATCCACCTCTTTACTGAAAGAATTTATCAGTGACTCAAGCTGAAAACTAAAAGCTTGTAAAGAGCTAACTGATTGTTCTGGTGAAGATAAATTTAATAATTGGTGTACAAGGTTTATAATAGTCTTCTCATTGTTAGCACTTGCTTTAGAAGGCTGTTGTGAGCAATTGTGACCATTACTTGTGTTGCTTAAGGCTTCTTGCTTAGCCTCAGCTTTGATTACAGCTTCGGCTGCTGCTGCAGCATTAGCTTTATCATTTTCTGGTTCAGATTCACTGATCATTGCAGCTTCACTTGTTTCATCTGCAGCTTCACTTGTTTCTCTGGGTTCTGGTGATAAGCTAGTTAATTCAGTAGCCTTATGTATTAAACTTATAGAATCCAAGGAACATTGAGAAGTGTGGTCTGAAATTTGATCAGACTCTGTAAACAAATCATCACATGAAGCTGTCTTAGACGAAAGGTTAGAAAATGAAGGTTGATCTCCAGTTGTTGATCCTGTATAGTGATCAGCATTGATTAGAGGATTCTCCTCGTCTTGATTTAGCTCAAGTATTTCATCTGAGCTGAGTGTTAGCTTGGATACAGGTCTATTAATGATCTGATCCACCCACTCGGGAATATCTTGCTTCGCAAGCACCTCCTTATATCGGTCTAAACTGGTTTGAACAGAATGTTCATAGTTATCGAGATCAGATTCTGTTAGACTTAAGTGGTCTGAGACAGTATGACCGGCTTGGAGTAAATTCCTGTGGGTCTCGATTACAGTCTTGATGTAGTCATATTTTTGGCTGGCGATCCTTATGGAACTTGCTAGTCTATAGACGTCACCTGGGTCAGTTTCGACACAGAAATGACATTTCATAAGCAGTTTTCCTAAAGGGCCTTGAAGAGCTCTCAAGAATCTTGCGTTCCTTTCGAAAGGATTCATTCTTGTGGTAAATTGAGCCTGATAGGGCTTATGTAGCTAGTGGTATAGCTATGTTGTCTGCTCCTTGATGTAGAGCAGGTATAAGTATTGACAGCCTGATAGGGCTTATGTAGCTAGTGGTATAGCTATGGTGTCTGCTCCTTGATGTAGAGCAGGTATAAGTATTGACAGCCTGATATTTCTTGAGGCTGGTTGTAATTTACCTCATTTAGAGGTTAGCTACCTACCTAATAATAAGCAACTAAGATTTGAGTGGTACCTTGGTCTCACTACAGGTGTTCCTCAGCTTAGCTCTTCTAAATCAGCCTCGGATGGGTAGCGGACTTACAGTAACACTCAAAGACATACATAGAAATATGCAATAAAATAATTACACAATAAATGGTTAATCCCACCCTTGATAGGGTCAGCACAAAAGAATAATATATGTCACTAACTAGCTCAAACCTAGTCGTGAGAATTTCTACTTGAGAAACTACAACTATATTTAGTCTGTGCTTGTGCCAGATTCAACACAATCACAGCCTAAATTGCTACCTACCTAAGGTTGGCAAAGATTATATTATGGTGCAGTAATGTGCAAATAATTGTGCTGTGTTTTTGGGTTTTTTGTATTTTATATAATATACACTTGTGTAATTATGTGTATAAGAAATTAAATGAACACAAAAGAATTAATTGTGTTTGGCAAGTATTCTACTGCCGTAAATATTACCTAACTCCTGAATGTACTCCTAATTGTGGAATAAAATGTTATCAGGGTTAGTAATGATTAACTAGTATGAGATCAGTAATTTATATTAGTATACTGGATCCCTAAATGTTAATGATCCACTGACTTGAGTGAAGCAGTAATTATAACATGGATTCAGGCTATAATGGACAGTCTGCTGACAGCCATATATTGAAACATTGGGATAGCCTAAATGGTTAACACTTAATTGGTGTTAGTGATTAATACAAGGTTATGAGCTGTTGCTCTTGGTGACCTAAGGATTCTACTTCAGTATGAAGTGTAGGTCTAAATGTTGTGGGTGATTGGCTATGACCCACTAAAGCTACGTATAAGGTAGCTGTTAGTGTGATCTAGGCTAACTGGTGTGTTACACTGTTAGTTGACACAATTAATTAAATAGTTAGTCTAGCTTCTATCACACAAGGATTAGTTATTAATGGTTAATATTTTAATTATAGATTTAATGCCTACCCGGTTCGATAAGGACCATAATGTGGGATATTTGGGTTTGATTCTGATTAATAGATAATTAAAGTAGTAAATTAAATTACGAAGGACCACCCGCTTTTAAAGTAAAGAGGGAAACTGAGAATTTCAGATCATTAGATAAAATTCTAGAGAAAACCAGTGACTATGGATATGACTAGAAAGTATGATCATAAGAATAATTAATGGGCTGTATTATTAAAAACCAAACCTCAAACACCTACATTGGGGGGTTATTACTGGAGGTCAGTACGTCCAGGAATCAGTGTGGTTCGTTCACTAATTCTATTAATAATAATCTAATCCTATAATTAATGTTGAATATAATATTATTCATACAAAGAAGAACATGAATATGAGCATAATAATGAGTTACAGTAAATCACACATTATGTTGTACATTCTGAATGTATCAAGTTGCAAAGTTATGAATAAAAAGAAATAAGCCTTAGCTGGTAATAGATTCCTTTAGATAACCCTGGCAGTCCTCTTAATCTCCAAGTCTGGTACACCGACGAATGACACGGTTAGCATGGAGAAGACAGCATGAGGAATTCGTCTCTCGAGCTGCAAGATAAATAACTACCAGTAGCAATTGATTTAACTATTCAATACATATTCAAGATTATTGATATCTACAGATAGAATTCTAATCACCTGTTATTAGGTGTTGTCTTGCCGCGTGACGTGCAATCACCCTGCCATTAATACACTTATAAATGATGCATCAAATAAAAGTACTTAACTGTGGGCACTGTGTAAGTATTAAGATTGCCGTAATTACGTATCCCAAATTCAGGTGAGCTTATCCTGGATTTGTACGTCTCAAGTTGGCTGATCACGTGTCGTCAGGAACCAAGTCTAGGGGTCCCTTATTTAACACCAGCACTAGTTGAAGATATTATCTGTAAGGTCGTTCACGCCTCACAGTGGCGGCTTTCATCTGTGGATAGACACACGTGTCCTATTTGCTGGACAATGGCGTCTTTTGTGAGTACGGTAAGCGCAGGTCTGCCTCTCTTCGGTTCCCCACGTGTACGTGTACCGACTCCCTCACCGACTGAGGATGGCGTCGCGTCCCTCCCCCCACGCCGAGTCGACGTTCATTACACAAATTATTGGCATGAACATTAATATTTCTCGCATTCGCGCTTGAAACTCTAAAGACTGGACGGGTTTATTATTTAGAGGAACGGAATATTATTATTTAACTATTTAAGAATAGTAAAGATACAAGGGAGAGGAATTAATGTCTCCCCATAGCATTCATTGATGACGCTACCTCTAACGCGAGGTAAACGTTTTGATTCTAAAGCTCTATTCGGCCTTTAGCTAGAGAACAATTCGTCTGCAATCAGTTGTCATACAGAATGCTTTAATTATGGAGAATCGTATTTAATTCTCACACAAATTGTATATAATGTGTTTTACTGTAAAGAAATCTGACGCAATACTGGCGTCAAATGACGTGAGAATTCTAGCCTAATGCACAGATGAATTATTAGTACAGGAGAATTCTACGAGTTGTTAATTTTACTTACTACAATATTAATATGGTTAGTAATAAGTAATGAGAATACAACAATGCTGTATTCGATGTTGGAAATATCCAACAGTGGTGATGGAGGGTCATATAGTGGTGATGGATGGTCACATACGGTTGATGGAGGGTCACATAGGGGTGATGGAGGGGCACATAGGGGTGATGGAAGGAAACATAGTGGTGATGGATGGTCACATACGGTTCATGATGGGTCACATTCGGGTGATGAAGGGTCACATAGTGATGATGGAGGGTCATTTAGGGGTGGTGGATGGAAGGTCACATAGATGTGATGGATGATCACATAGTAGTGATAGATGGTCACATAGGGGTGATGGAGGGTCACATAGGGGTGATGGAGGGTCACATAGGGGGTTATGGGTCACATAGGGGTGATGGAGAGTCACATAGGGTAATTGAGGGTCACATAGGGGTGATGAAGGAAATGATCACATAGTGGTGATGGAGGGTCACAGAGGGGTGATGGATGGTCACACAAGGGTGACGGAGGGTTACATAAGGGTGATGGAGGGTCACATAGGGGTGATGGAGGGTCACATATGGGTAATAACGGGTCACATAGTTGTGATAGAAGTAGGGTCACATAGAGGTAATGAATGGTCACATAAGGGTGATGGAGGGTCACATAAGTGTGATGGAGGGTCACATAGGGGTGATGGAGGGTCACATAGGGGTGATGTAGGGAGAGGTCACATAGTGGTGATAGAAGGAGGGTCACATAGTGGTAATGGAGGGAGGGTCACATAGTGGTGATGGAGGGTCACATACGGGTGATGGAGGGTCACATAGGGGTGATGGAGGGGCACATAGGGGTGATGAAAGGAAACAGTGGTGATGGATGGTCACATACGGTTCATGATGGGTCACATTCGGGTGATGAAGGGTCACATAGTGATGATGGAGGGTCATTTAGGGGTGGTGGATGGAAGGTCACATAGATGTGATGGATGATCACATAGTAGTGATAGATGGTCACATAGGGGTGATGGAGGGTCACATAGGGGTGATGGAGAGTCACATAGGGGGTTATGGGTCACATAGGGGTGATGGAGAGTCACATAGGGTAATTGAGGGTCACATAGGGGTGATGAAGGAAATGATCACATAGTGGTGATGGAGGGTCACAGAGGGGTGATGGATGGTCACATAAGGGTGATGGAGGGTTACATAAGGGTGATGGAGGGTCACATAGGGGTGATGGAGGGTCACATAGGGGTAATGGCGGGTCACATAGTGGTGATAGAAGGAGGGTCACATAGAGGTAATGAATGGTCACATAAGGGTGATGGAGGGTCACATAAGTGTGATGGAGGGTCACATAGGGGTGATGTAGGGAGAGGTCACATAGTGGTGATAGAAGGAGGGTCACATAGTGGTAATGGAGGGAGGGTCACATAGTGGTGATGGAGGGTCATATAGGGAAGATGGACGGTCACATAGTGTTAATGAATGGTCACATATTGGTGATGGAAGGTCACATAGGGGTGATGGAGGGTCACATAAGGGGTGATGGAGGGTCACATAGGGTAATTGAGGGTCACATAGGGGTGATGGAGGAAATGGTCACATAGGGGTGATGGAGGGTCACATTGGGGTGATGGAGGGTCACATATGGATGAAGGAGGGTCACATAGGGATGACGGAAAGGTCACATAGTGGTGATGGATGGTCACATAGTGGTGATGGATGGTCACATAGGGGTTATGGATGGTGATATAGGGGTGATGGAGGGTCACATAGGGGTGATAGAGGGTCACATAGTGGTGATGGATGGTCACATAGGGGTGATGAAGGGTCACATAGGAGTGATGGAGGGTCACATAGTGGTGATGGAGGGTCATTTAGGGGTGGTGGATGGAAGGTCACATAGTTGTGATGGATGATCACATAGTGGTGATGGATGGTCAAATAGGGTTGATAGGGTCACATAGGGGTGATGGAGGGTCACATAGTAGTGATGGATGGTCACATAGGGGTGATGGAGAGACACACAGGGGTGATGGAGGGTCATATAGTGGTGATGGATGGACACATAGGGTTGATGGATGGTCACATAGGGGTGATGGAGGGTCACATAGTGGTGATGGAAGGTCACATAGGGGTGATGGAGGGTCACATAGTGGTGATAGATGGTCAAATAGTGGTGATGGAGGGTCATATAGTGGTGATGGATGGTCACATACGGTTGATGGAGGGTCACATAGGGGTGATGGAGGGGCACATAGGGGTGATGGAAGGAAACATAGTGGTGATGGATGGTAACATACGGTTCATGATGGGTCACATTCGGGTGAGGAAGGGTCACATAGTGATGATGGAGGGTCATTTAGGGGTGGTGGATGGAAGGTCACATAGATGTGATGGATGATCACATAGTAGTGATAGATGGCCACATAGGGGTGATGGAGGGTCACATAGGGGTGATGGAGGGTCACATAGGGGGTTATGGGTCACATAGGGGTGATGGAGAGTCACATAGGGTAATTGAGGGTCACATAGGGGTGATGAAGGAAATGATCACATAGTGGTGATGGAGGGTCACAGAGGGGTGATGGATGGTCACATAAGGGTGATGGAGGGTTACATAAGGGTGATGGAGGGTCACATAGGGGTGATGGAGGGTCACATAGGGGTAATGGCGGGTCACATAGTGGTGATAGAAGGAGGTCACATAGAGGTAATGAATGGTCACATAAGGGTGATGGAGGGTCACATAAGTGTGATGGAGGGTCACATAGGGGTGATGGAGGGTCACATAGGGGTGATGTAGGGAGAGGTCACATAGTGGTGATAGAAGAAGGGTCACATAGTGGTAATGGAGGGAGGGTCACATAGTGGTGATGGAGGGTCACATAGTGGTGATGAAGGGTCACATACGGTTGATGGAGGGTCACATAGGGGTGATGGAGGGGCACATAGGGGTGATGGAAGGAAACATAGTGGTGATGGATGGTCACATACGGTTCATGATGGGTCACATTCGGGTGATGAAGGGTCACATAGTGATGATGGAGGGTCATTTAGGGGTGGTGGATGGAAGGTCACATAGATGTGATGGATGATCACATAGCAGTGATAGATGGTCACATAGGGGTGATGAAGGGTCACATAGGGGTGATGGAGGGTCACATAGGGGGTTATGGGTCACATAGGGGTGATGGAGAGTCACATAGGGTAATTGAGGGTCACATAGGGGTGATGAAGGAAATGATCACATAGTGGTGATGGAGGGTCACAGAGGGGTGATGGATGGTCACATAAGGGTGATGGAGGGTCAAATAGGAGTGATGGAGAGTCACATAGTGGTGATTAAGGGCCCCATAGTGGTGATGGATGGTCACATATGGGTGATGGAGGGTCACATAGGGGTGATGGAGGGTCACTTAGGGGTGAGTGAGGGTCATATAAGGGGTGATGGAGGGTCGCATAGGGGGGTGATGGAGGGAATGGTCACATAGGGGTTATGGAGGGTCACATTGGGGTCATGGATGGTCACATATTGGTGATGGAGGGTCACATCGGGGTGATGTTAGATCACTTAGGGGTGATGGAGGGGCACATTGGGGTGATGGATGGTCACATAGGGGTGATAGAGGGTCACATACTGACCATGGATGTTCGCATAGGGGTGATGGAAGGTGACATAGTGGTGATCGATGGTCAAATACGAGTGATGGAGGGTCACATAGGGGTGATAAAGGGTCACATAGTAGTGATGGTCACAATGATGATGGAGGGTCACATAGTGGTGTCGAAGGGTCACAAAGTGTTGATGAGAGGAGGGGTCACATAGTTGTGACGGAGGGAGGTCACATAGTGGTGATGGAGGGAGGGATCACATAGTGGTGATGAGGGGAGGGTCACATAGTGGTGATGGAGGGAGGGTCACATAGTGGTGATGGGGGAGGGTCACATAGTGGTGATGGAGTGAGGGTCACATAGTTGTGATGGAGGGAGGGGTCCCATAGTGGTGATGGGGGAGGGTCAAATAATGGTGATGCAGGGAGGGTCACATATTGGCGATAGAGGGATGGTCACATAGTGGTGATGGAGGGAGGGTCAAATAGTGGTGATGTAGGGAGGGTCACATATTTGCGATGGAGGGAGGGTCACATAGTGGTGATGGAGGGTCACATAGGGGTGATGGAGGGAGGGTCACATAGTGGTGATGGAGGGTCACACAGGGGTGAAGGAGGGTCATATAGGGGTAATTAAGGGTCACATAGTGGTGATGGAGGGTCACCTAGTGGTGATGGAGGGTCATTTAGGGGTGGTGGATGGAAGGTCACATAGTTGTGATGGATGATCACATAGTGGTGATGGATGGTCAAATAGGGTTGATAGAGTCAAATAGGGGAGATGGAGGGTCACATAGTAGTGATGGATGGTCACATAGGGGTGATGGAGAGACACACAGGGGTGATGGAGGGTCATATAGTGGTGATGGATGGACACATAGGGTTGATGGATGGTCACATAGGGGTGATGGAGGGTCACATAGTGGTGATGGAAGGTCACATAGGGGTGATGGAGGGTCACATAGGGGTGATGGAGGGTCACATAGTGGTGATGGAAGGTCACATAGGGGTGATGGAGGGTCACATAGTGGTTATAGATGGTCACATAGTGGTGATGGAGGGTCATATAGTGGTGATGGATGGTCACATACGGTTGATGGAGGGTCACATAGGGGTGATGGAGGGGCACATAGGGGTGATGGAAGGAAACATAGTGGTGATGGATGGTCACATACGGTTCATGATGGGTCACATTCGGGTGATGAAGGGTCACATAGTGATGATGGAATGTCATTTAGGGGTGGTGGATGGAAGGTCACATAGATGTGATGGATTATCACATAGTAGTGATAGATGGTCACATAGGGGTGATGGAGGGTCACATAGGGGGTTATGGGTCACATAGGGGTGATGGAGTCACATAGGGTAATTGAGGGTCACATAGGGGGTTATGGGTCAAATAGGGGTGATGGAGAGTCACATACGGTAATTGAGGGTCACATATGGGTGATGAAGGAAATGATCACATAGTGGTGATGGAGGGTCACAGAGGGGTGATGGATGGTCACATAAGGGTGATGGAAAGTCAAATAGGAGTGATGGAGAGTCACAGTGGTGATTAAGGGCCCCATAGTGGTGATGGATGGTCACATATGGGTGATGGAGGGTCACATAGGGGTGATGGAGGGTCACTTAGGGGTGAATGAGGGTCATATAAGGGGTGATGGAGGGTCGCATAGGGGGGTGATGGAGGGAATGGTCACATAGGGGTTATGGAGGGTCACATTGGGGTCGTGGATGATCACATATTGGTGATGGAGGGTCACATCGGGGTGATGTTAGATCACTTAGGGGTGATGGAGGGGCACATTGGGGTGATGGATGGTCACATAGGGGTGATAGAGGGTCACATAGTGACCATGGATGTTCGCATAGGGGTGATGGAAGGTGACATAGTGGTGATCGATGGTCAAATACGGGTGATGGAGGGTCACATATTGGTGATAAAGGGTCACATAGTAGTGATGGTCACATAATGATGATGGAGGGTCACATAGTGGTGTCGAAGGGTCACAAAGTGTTGATGAGAGGAGGGGTCACATAGTTGTGACGGAGGGAGGTCACATAGTGGTGATGGAGGGAGGGATCACATAGTGGTGATGAGGGGAGGGTCACATAGTGGTGATGGAGGGAGGGTCACATAGTGGTGATGGGGGGAGGGTCACAAAGTGATGATGGAGTGAGGGTCACATAGTTGTGATGGAGGGAGCGGTCCCATAGTGGTGATGGGGGAGGGTCAAATAGTGGTGATGGAGTGAGGGTCACATAGTTGTGATGGAGGGAGGGGTCACAAAGTTGTAATGGAGGGAGGGTCACATAGTTGTGATGGAGGGAGGGGGTCACAAAGTGGTGATGCACGGGAAGTCACATAGTGGTGATGGAGAGGGGGGGTCACATAGTGGTGATGGATGGAAAGTCACATAGTGGTGATGCAGGGAGGGTCACATATTGGCGATAGAGGGATGGTCACATAGTGGTGATGGAGGGAGAGCATAGTGGTGATGTAGGGAGGGTCACATATTTGCATTGGAGGGAGGGTCACATAGTGGTGATGGAGGGTCACATAGGGGTGATGGAGGGAGGGTCACATAGTGGTGATGTAGGGTCACAGGGGTGATGGAGGGTCATATAGGGGTAATGGAGGGTCACATAGTGGTGATGGAGGGTCACATAGGGGTGATGGTCATATAGGGGTGATGGTCATATAGGGGTGATGGAGGGTCACATAGGGATGATTGGTCACATAAGGGTGATGGAGGGTCACATAGGGGTGATGGAGGGTCACATAAGGGTGATGGAGGGTCAAATAGGGGTGATGCAGGGTCACATAGGGGAGATGGAGGAAATGGTCACATAGGGGTAGTTGAGAGTCACATTGTGGGACATTTGGGGCTTGACTCTATTTATTTAAATCTTAATATAATGAAAATCAATTACGAAGGACCATCCGCTTTTAAAGGAAAGAGGGAAACTAAGAAAATATGATCAATAGAAAATTCCTAGATGAACCAGTAACTATGGATAAAATACTAGAGAATATGATCACTGAGATAATTAATGGGCTGTATAATTAACTGAATCAAAGCCTCAAACACCTACATTGGGGGGTTATTACTGGAACTCAATACGTCCAGGGACTAGTGTGGTTCGTTCACCAGTCCAGTATATAATAATCTAATCCTATGACCATTTATAGAATCATTATCTTTATCACCAATAAGAACATAGATTAAGAACATGAGAATGGATAATTATAATAAACACATGTTAATCCAAAGAAACAATGTTCTGCATGTAAAGGAATACAGATAATAGAATTCAAGGAATACGGAAAGAGTCTTAGCTTGAAGACGATTTCCTTGAAGTTAGTTTCGACTCATCCTCTGATTCTCCTGGACTCGTCATGGAACATTGGGAGATGATTAACACGGGAAATGACAGCTCGGAGAATTCTTCACACACGCTGCAAATCAAATTATATTCAGTAGCAACAGATTAAGCTGCTAGACATCTATGTTCATGAAATTTAGATTAAATAATGAAAGTAAATAATAACCTGTGGTTTTTTATTGTCGCTCTGCGTCACGACAAGCTACCCAGCTATAAACCCCCACCTAGATGATGCATCAAATAAGGATAAAGGTACTTAGCTAATATGGGCACTGTGTTTTAAGGCTTACCGAAGTTCGCGTCCTAGGTTCAGGCTTCGTAATAACGAACACGTGGTGTCTAGCCTATCCTAGATCTTGACGCGCTTCACCGACCGGTCACGTTGAACTACACGAAACCAAATTTAACAGGTTTCTGACCGAATATCATATTAAATCTCTTGACAATTCAACTCGTTGTGTAAAGTGACACTGACACCAGCAAAGTTATTGTCTGCAAAGGTTCTTCACACCTCACAGTGGCGACTTTCTTCTGGAGCTCTTGATAGCGTCTACCCTGTTGGCTGGGGTAATGGCGTCTCTCTCTGAACGCGTCGCCTCATGTACTTGGCGTCTCCTCGCCCCGCTCCGCGTCCCGCGTTTGCTACACAAATTATTTATTACGGATATTATCATTTCTCACAGTTGTGATTGAAATGCTCGGATAAGGACGGGTTTATTATTCAGAGGAGTTAAATATTATTATTTGCCCGATTTACGATGGTAAACGGACAATGGAGAAGAATTAAAGTCTCTCCAGGGCATTCACGCGTGACGTTAAATTTATTACTAGATAACAGTTATAACTATAAACGCTCAATTTGGCTTTAGTTGGGTATCAGTTTATCTGTAATTAATTATCACACAGAACACCGTTGTTTTATAGAGAATCAAATTCAATTCTCAGACACACTGGATATAAATGTGTTTATTACAATGGAATCTGACGCAATACTGGCGCCTGGTGACATAAGAATTCTAGCCTTATTGTACAGATGTAATTATTACTACATGTTGTTACGGCCCTCTCGGGACGCAACGGGGTTCTTACTCTGATGTCGTTAGAGGAAGATATATATATCCGACCCCAAGCCAGTAGAGGCTTTCAAGGGATGCGATCCGTGACGCAAGTAACTTAAAGGGAGTATGGAAAGAAAGTTAAGAACTTAATATAATAATTAATACCATCACCATAAATATATATAAAAGTAAAACGTACACAAGGGGGAGGGGTATTAACATTTTACAAAGGGGATCACGCACAATCTAGTCTTCTGCTGGAGACTATGGATCCTCGAAGCTAGGTGCCGAGTCCGCGGTGCTTTCTTCGTGGCCTCAAGACGTGTCATCTGAGAACGCCGAGTCTACCCTGGCCACAGGTCAGCCACAACACAGGTCCACTGGGGGCACCGTCGTGGAGGCCGTCAACCACACGTCCAGCAGGTCTGCTGGCAGGTACTGAGCCACCAAGGCTGGTACGGCCACTCCACGAACGATAAAAGGGGTACGCCCTAGACAGGAGTCTCGTGTGATATCACCAATCACCCTCCTGTCCTCAATACCCCAGTGGATTATCGTCTCCAACCGTCGGTCCCGGGCAAATCCTTCCACTGCCACTCCACTGGCAGGCTTAACACACCACAGTGTTCTTCCGGGGGGACGACGTCGCAACAGCTGCAGCAAACTTCACAGTATGGAGACTGGCTGCCTCGGGTAGACTGACTTCACCTTCAACACAGTGGTCCCAGGTCGGCTCTGTAAGCAGACACGTCATTAATAACCGGGACACTAATACACCACACTCACAGGCTCAGATACAAACGCCCGACATATCCACTCCATAGATGGCGCTGTCGTCGGAGCACCACCTCACCAGAGGTCAGGAGCGGCGGTGTTGAGTGCTGAACCAGACTGGAAACTGGTCCTCGAGGCCAGTACACGCTGTCCTCACTAGGTGTCGTCGTTCGTTTGGCGGGGGTTTCGGGAGCTGACCCACAGATGGCGTGTTTGTCACTGCTCCAGGCACGGACGCTGGATCCGGGTTCGTAACACATGTGAACTCTACGCTTGGTTAATTTTAATCACTACAATGATTAGTAGAATTAGTAATAATTAATGAGAATACAACAGTGTTGTATTTAGTGTTGGAAATTTCCAACACACATTGGGGAGATCGAGGGTCACATATGGATGATAGAGGGTCACATAGGGATGATGGAGGGGTCACATAGTGGTGATGGATGGTCACATAGTTGTGACGGCTGGTCACATAGGGGTGATGGATGGTCACATAGGTGTGATAGAGGGTCACAGTGGTGATGGAGGGTCACAAAGGGGTGATGGAGGGTCACATAGGGGTGATGGGGAGTCACATAGTGGTGATGAAGGGTCACATAGTGGTGATGGATGGTCACATATGGGTGATGGAGGGTCACATAGGGGTGATGGAGGGTCACTTAGGGGTGAATGAGGGTCATATAAGGGGTGATGGAGGGTCACATAGGGGGGTAATGGAGGGAATGGTCACATAGGGGTTATGGAGGGTCACATTGGGGTGATGGATGGTCACATATTGGTGATATAGGGTCACATCGGAGTGATGTTAGATCACTTAGGGGTGATGGAGGGGCACATTGGGGTGATGGATGGTCACATAGGGGTGATAGAGGGTCACATAGTGACCATGGATGTTCACATAGGGGTGATGGAAGGTGACATAGTAGTGATCAATGGTCAAATACGGGTGATGGAGGGTCACATAGGGGTGATAAAGGGTCACATAGTAGTGATGGTCACATAATGATGATGGAGGGTCACATAGTGGTGTCGAATGGTCACAAAGTGTTGATGAGAGGAGGGGTCACATAGTTGTGACTGAGGGAGGTCACATAGTGGTGATGGAGGGAGGGATCACATAGTGGTGATGAGGGGAGGGTCACATAGTGGTGATGGAGGGAGGGTCACATAGTGGTGATGGAGGGAGGGTCACATAGTGGTGATGGAGTGAGGGTCACATAGTTGTGATGGAGGGAGGGGTCCCATAGTGGTGATGGAGGAGGGTCAAATAGTGGTGATGGAGTGAGGGTCACATAGTTGTGATGGAGGGAGGGGTCACAAAGTTGTAATGGAGGGAGGGTCACATAGTTGTGATGGAGGAAGGGGGTCACAAAGTGGTGATGCACGGGAAGTCACATAGTGGTGATGGAGGGGGGGGGGGTCACATAGAGGTGATGGGTGGAAAGTCACATAGTGGTGATGCAGGGAGGGTCACATATTGGCGATAGAGGGATGGTCACATAGTGGTGATGGAGGGAGGGTCACATAGTGGTGATGTAGGGAGGGTCACATATTTGCGATGGAGGGAGGGTCACATAGTGGTGATGGAGGGTCACATAGGGGTGATGGAGGGAGGGTCACATAGTGGTGATGGAGGGTCACATAGGGGTGATGGAGGGTCATATAGGGGTAATGGAGGGTCACATAGTGGTGATGGAGGGTGACATAGGGGTGATGAAGGGTCATATAGGGGTAATGGAGGGTCACATAGTGGTGATGGAGGGTCACATAGGGGTGATGGTCGTATTGGGGTGATAGAGGGTCACATAGGGGTGATGGAGGGTCACATAAGGGTGATGGAGGGTCAAATAGGGGTGATGCAGGGTCACATAGGAGATGGAGGAAATGGTCACATAGGGGTAATGGAGAGTCACTTTGGGGAGATCGAGGGTCACATATGGATGATAGAGGGTCACATAGGGATGACGGAGGGGTCACACAGTGGTGATGGATGGTCACATAGTTGTGATGGATGGTCACATAGGGGTGATGGATGGTCACATAGGTGTGATGGAGGGTCACATAGTGGTGATGGAGGGTCACAAAGGGGTGATGGAGGGTCACATAGTGGTGATGGATTGTCACATAGAGGTGATGGAGGGTCACATAGGAGTGATGGAGGGTCACATTGAGATGATGGAGGGTCACATAGTGGTGATGGATTGTCACATAGGGGTGATGGATGGTCACATAGGGGTGATGGAGGTCACATAGGGGTGATGGAGGGTCAAATAGTGGTGATGAAGGGTCACATAGGGGTGATGGAGGTTCATATAGGGGTGGTGGAGGGAAGGTCACATAGTTGTGATAGATGGTCACATAGTTGTGATGGATGGTCTCATAGTGGTGATGGAGGGTCACATAGTGGTGATGGAGGGTCACATAGTGGTGATGGAAGGTCACATAGGGGTGATGGACTGTCACATAATGGTGATGGAAGGTCACATAGGGGTGATGGAGGGTCACATAGTGGTGATAGATGGTCACATAGTGGTGATGGAGGGTCATATAGTGGTGATGGATGGTCACATACGGTTGATGGAGGGTCACATACGGTTGATGGAGGGTCACATAGGGGTGATGGAAGGAAACATAGTGGTGATGGATGGTCACATACGGTTCATGATGGGTCACATTCGGGTGATGAAGGGTCACATATTGATGATGGAGGGTCATTTAGGGGTGGTGGATGGAAGGTCACATAGATGTGATGGATGATCACATAGTAGTGATAGATGGTCACATAGGGGTGATGAAGGGTCACATAGGGGGTTATGGGTCACATAGGGGTGATGGAGAGTCACATAGGGTAATTGAGGGTCACATAGGGGTGATGAAGGAAATGATCACATAGTGGTGATGGAGGGTCACAGAGGGGTGATGGATGGTCACATAAGGGTGATGGAGGGTCAAATAGGAGTGATGGAGAGTCACATAGTGGTGATTAAGGGCCCCATAGTGGTGATGGATGGTCACATATGGGTGATGGAGGGTCACATAGGGGTGATGGAGGGTCACTTAGGGGTGAATGAGGGTCATATAAGGGGTGATGGAGGGTCGCATAGGGGGGGTGATGGAGGGAATGGTCACATAGGGGTTATGGAGGGTTACATTGGGGTCGTGGATGGTCACATATTAGTGATGGAGGGTCAATTCGGGGTGATGTTAGATCACTTAGGGGTGATGGAGGGGCACATTGGGGTGATGGATGGTCACATAGGGGTGATAGAGGGTCACATAGTGACCATGGATGTTCGCATAGGGGTGATGGAAGGTGACATAGTGGTGATCGATGGTCAAATGCGGGTGATGGAGGGTCACATAGGGGTGATAAAGGGTCACATAGTAGTGATGGTCACATAATGATGATGGAGGGTCACATAGTGGTGTCGAAGGGTCACAAAGTGTTGATGAGAGGAGGGGTCACATAGTTGTGACTGAGGGAGGTCACCTAGTGGTGATGGAGGGAGGGATCACATAGTGGTGATGAGGGGAGGGTCACATAGTGGTGATGGAGGGAGGGTCACATAGTGGTGATGGGGGGAGGGTCACATAGTGGTGATGGAGTGAGGGTCACATAGTTGTGATGGAGGGAGGGGTCCCATAGTGGTGATGGGGGAGGGTCAAATAGTGGTGATGGAGTGAGGGTCACATAGTTGTGATGGAGGGAGGGGTCACAAAGTTGTAATGGAGGGAGGGTAACATAGTTGTGATGGAGGGAGGGGGTCGCAAAGTGGTGATGCACGGGAAGTCACATAGTGGTGATGGAGGGGGGGGGGGTCACATAGTGGTGATGAATGGAAAGTCACATAGTGGTGATGCAGGGAGGGTCACATATTGGCGATAGAGGGATGGTCACATAGTGGTGATGGAGGGAGGGTCACATAGTGGTGATGTAGGGAGGGTCACATATTTGCGATGAAGGGAGGGTCACAGTGGTGATGGAGGGTCACATAGGGGTGATGGAGGGAGGGTCACATAGTGGTGATGGAGGGTCACATAGGGGTGATGGAGGGTCATATAGGGGGTAATGGAGGGTCACATAGTGGTGATGGACGGTCACATAGGGGTGATGGTCATATAGAGGTGAATGAGGGTCACATAGGGATGATTGGTCACATAAGGGTGATGGAGGGTCACATAGGGGTGATGGAGGGTCACATAAGGGTGATGGAGGGTCAAATAGGGGTGATGCAGGGTCACATAGGGGAGATGGAGGAAATGGTCACATAGGGATAGTGGAGAGTCACATTGTGGGACATTTGGGGCTTGACTCTATTTATTTAAATCTTAATATAATGAAAATCAATTACGAAGGACCATCCGCTTTTAAAGGAAAGAGGGAAACTAAGAAAATATGATCAATAGAAAATTCCTAGATGAACCAGTAACTATGGATAAAATACTAGAGAATATGATCACTGAGATAATTAATGGGCTGTATAATTAACTGAATCAAAGCCTCAAACACCTACATTGGGGGGGTGTGATGTGAGGGTCACATAGTGGTGATGGAGGGTCACAAAGGGGTGATGGAGGGTCACATAGGGGTGATGGGGAGTCACATAGTGGTGATGAAGGGTCACATAGTGGTGATGGATGGTCACATATGGGTGATGGAGGGTCACACAGGGGTGATGGAGGGTCACTTAGGGGTGAATGAGGGTCATATAAGGGGTGATGGAGGGTCACATAGGGGGTTATTGGAGGGAATGGTCACATAGGGGTTATGGAGGGTCACATAGGGGGGTATTGGAGGGAATGGTCACATAGGGGTTATGGAGGGTCACATTGGGGTGATGGATGGTCACATATTGGTGATGTAGGGTCACATCGGAGTGATGTTAGATCACTTAGGGGTGATGGAGGGGCACATTGGGGTGATGGATGGTCACATAGGGGTGATAGAGGGTCACATAGTGACCATGGATGTTCACATAGGGGTGATGGAAGGTGACATAGTGGTGATCAATGGTCAAATACGGGTGATGGAGGGTCACATAGGGGTGATAAAGGGTCACATAGTAGTGATGGTCACATAATGATGATGGAGGGTCACATAGTGGTGACGAAGGGTCACAAAGTGTTGATGAGAGGAGGGGTCACGTAGTTGTGACGGAGGGAGGTCACATAGTGGTGATGGAGGGAGGGATCACATAGTGGTGATGAGGGGAGGGTCACATAGTGGTGATGGAGGGAGGGTCACATAGTGGTGATGGGGGGAGGGTCACATAGTGGTGATGGAGTGAGGGTCACGTAGTTGTGATGGAGGAAAGGGTCCCATAGTGGTGATGGGGGAGGGTCAAATAGTGGTGATGGAGTGAGGGTCACATAGTTGTGATGGAGGGAGGGGTCACAAAGTTGTAATGGAGGAAGGGTCACATAGTTGTGATGGAGGGAGGGGGTCACAAAGTGGTGATGCACGGAAAGTCACATACTGGTGATGGAGGGGGGGGGGGGTCACATAGTGGTGATGGATGGAAAGTCACATAGTGGTGATGCAGGGAGGGGCACATATTGGCGATAGAGGGATGGTCACATAGTGGTGATGGAGGGAGGGTCACATAGTGGTAATGTAGGGAGGGTCACATAGTGGTGATGGAGGGTGACATAGGGGTGATGGAGGGTCATATAGGGGTAATGGAGGGTCACATAGTGGTGATGGAGGGTCACATAGGGGTGATGGTCATATTGGGGTGATAGAGGGTCACATAGGGGTGATGGAGGGTCACATAAGGGTGATGGAGGTTCAAATAGGGGTGATGCAGGGTCACATAGAAGATGTAGGAAATGGTCACATAGGGGTAATGGAGAGTCACTTTGGGGAGATCGAGGGTCACATATGGATGATAGAGGGTCACATAGGGATGATGGAGGGGTCACATAGTGGTGATGGATGGTCACATAGTTGTGATGGATGGTCACATAGGGGTGATGGATGGTCACATAGGTGTGATGGAGGGTCACATAGTGGTGATGGAGGGTCACAAAGGGGTGATGGAGGGTCACATAGTGGTGATGGATTGTCACATAGAGGTGATGGAGGGTCACATAGGAGTGATGGAGGGTCACATTGAGATGATGGAGGGTCTCATAGTGGTGATGGATTGTCACATAGGGGTGATGGATGGTCACATAGGGGTGATGGAGGTCACATAGGGGTGATGGAGGGTCAAATAGAGGTGATGAAGGGTCACATAGGGGTGATGGAGGTTCATATAGGGGTGGTGGAGGGAAGGTCACATAGTTGTGATGGATGGTCACATAGTTGTGATGAATGGTCTCATAGTGGTGATGGAGGGTCACATAGTGGTGATGGAGGGTCACATAGGGGTGATGGACTGTCACATAATGGTGATGGAAGGACACATATGGGTGATGGAGGGTCACATAGTAGGGATATATTGTCACATACGGTTGATGGAGAGTCACATAGGGGTGA
This sequence comes from Procambarus clarkii, assembly GCF_040958095.1. Lineage (NCBI taxonomy): Eukaryota > Metazoa > Arthropoda > Malacostraca > Decapoda > Cambaridae > Procambarus > Procambarus clarkii. The sequence continues at coordinate 4,841,451 of NC_091190.1, forward strand.
TGTAGGGTCACATAGAGGTGATGGAAGATAGCATAGTTGTGATGGATGGTCACATACGGTTGATGGAGGGTCACATAGGGGTGATGTAGGGTCACATAGGGGTGATGAAAGGTAGCATAGTTGTGATGGATGGTCACATACGGTTGATGAAGGGTCACATTCAGGTGATGAAGGATCTCATAGTGGTGATGGATGGTCACATAGTGGTGATGGAGGGTCACATAGGGATGATGGAGGGTCACATAAGGGTGATGGACTGTCACATAGTGGTGATGGATGGTCACATAGGGGTGATGGAGGGTCACATAGTAGGGATGGATTGTCACATACGGTTGATGGAGGGTCACATAGGGGTGATGTAGGGTCACATAGGGGTGATGGAAGGTAGCATAGTTGTGATGGATGGTCACATACGGTTGATGGAGGGTCACATTCGGGTGATGAAGGATCTCATAGTGGTGATGGATGGTCACATAGGGGGTGATGGAGGGTCACATTGTAACGGGGGGTTATCTTGAGGTTATCTTGAGATGATTTCGGGGCTTTAGTGTCCCCGTGGCCCGGTCCTCGACCACGCCTCCACCCCCAGGAAGCAGCCCGTGACAGCTGACTAACACCCAGGTACCTATTTTACTGCTAGGTAACAGGAGCATAGGGTGAAAGAAACTCTGCCCATTGTTTCTCGCCGGCGCCCGGGATCGAACCCGGGACCACAGGATCACAAGTCCAGTGTGCTGTCCGCTCGGCCGACCGGGGTGGGGGAAATAGCTCTATCTTGTCCATTATTCCACCCCCCAGTTAACTAACGAGGCCGGGGGAAACAGCTCTCTCTAGTCCGTTATCCCGTCCCCAGTTAGCTAACTATTCTAGAGCACTCCCAGAGTTCCTAAGGCAACCTCTCTCGTTCAACACCTTGTAACCTAGGTACTTGACTACCTAGGTGCTAAGACTACAAGGTGCCGTAACTTGATCAGTTACCTGAAACTCTAGAGAGAACTCTAGAATACATTTCACTGCCACAAACGTATAAGAGAAAACGAAAGGAAAGAAATGAATAGTGAAGTAATTAGTGAGGGTTTGGGGTGAGAGGTAGAGAGGTGGGAGGGACGAGGAGGGTCCTTAGCTGAAAGTGAGAGTTTAGAGAGGGGTGGAGGGAGAGGGGTAGATAGGTAGAAGTAGAAGAGTAGATAGTAGAAGTAGAAGAGTAGATAGTAGAAGACGAAATGCTGCCACCATCCATTCTAGACCATTACGTACAAGACAAAGAATGGAACTTGTCTGTATCACAATATTCTCAAAAGATGTTATCAAAAGGTCATTATTAGTATGGTCCATCTGTATCATGTACTCATTAATATCATGAACCAGTAACCACAGAGGCTTTCCCACCTCAACTCAAAACTCTAGGGAACAAAGACAATTTAAATAATAAATTCAATTATATTTCACATACTAAGTATCATACTTTAAGCAATGTTCAAGATATATATATGTAAAGTGAGTCATCCTCCAAGAATCTGAGAACCCTACAACTTGACTGCCCCTGATCATCACACAACACTTGTAAAACACGACCAAGTCACCTTAATGTTCAACTCACCAAGTGTCTGCCTAAAGCTGGATAGAGGGGGGGGGGGGTCTGTAGTGGACAGAGGCTGTCTCGCCCTGCCGGCCGACAGCCTCCCTGCTAGGCCGTCTCCTCTCCTCTGCTGGCTGCTGTTCTGTTAATGCTCTCGAATCGATAGCTCTCCGAGTATATATTGGGGAACCTAGTAACTAACTCCGCCCACAAGTAGATAGCCTCCGGCTCTCTACCGAGCCACTCCTTAAACGTCGGCATGTTTGAAGGCTACCAGGCTCCAATTATAAGATTAGTAGAAGTAAGGTGAAATTCGCATGATCTGACCTCAGGTCACTTGAGGTCATTAACTCTTGGAAGTGTGAAACTCCAGCCGACAACTTGGCGCCTTTTCAAATCCCTGTCTGTGACTCATGTACTCTATGTATGTATTAAATACAACTAAACACTTTTACAGTGTTACAACATAGGGGTGATGAAGAGTCACATAGTGGTGATGGAGGATCAGATAGTGGTGATAGATAGTCACATATGGGTGATGGTGGGTCACATAGTAACCATGGATGTTCTCATAGGGGTGATGGAGGGTCACTTAGGGGTGATAGAGGGTCACAAAGTGGTGATGATGGGAGGGGTCACATAGTTGTGACGGAGGGAGGTCACATAGTGGTGATGGAGGGTCACAAAGTGATAATGAAGGGAGGGTCACATAGTGGTGATGGAGGGAGGGTCACATAGTTGTGATGGGGGGAGGTCACATAGTTGTGATGGGGGGAGGGTCACATAGTTGTGATGGGGGGAGGGTCACATAGTGGTGATGGAGGGAGGGGTCACATAGTGGTGATGGGGGGAGGGGTCACATAGTAGTGATGGAGGGAGAGTCACATAGTGGTGATGGGGGGAGGGTCACATAGTGGTGATGGAGGGAGGGTCACATAGTTGTGATGGAGGGAGGGGTCACAAAGTGGTAATGGTGGGAGGATCACATAGTTGTGATGGAGGGAGGGGGTCACAAAGTGGTGATGGAGGGAAAGTCACATAGTGGTGATGGAGGGAGAGATCACATAGTGGTGATGGAGGGAAAGTCACATAGTGGTGATGGAGGGAGGGTCACATATTTACGATAGAGGGAGGGTCATATAGTGGTGATGGAGGAAGGGGTCACATAGTGGTGATAGAAGGAGGGTCACATATTGGCGATGGAGGGAGGGTCTCATAGTGGTGATAGAGGGTCACATAGGAGTGATGGAAGGTCATATAAGGGAGATGGAGGGTCACATAGTGGTTACGATTGGTCACATAAGGGTGATGGAGAGTCACATAGGGGTGATGGAGGGTCACATAGGGGTGATGGATGGTCACATAGGGGAGATGCAGGGTCACATAGGGGTGATGGAGGAAATGGTCACATAAGGGTGATGGAGGGTCACATTGGGGTGATCGAGGGTCACATATGGATGATGGAGGGTCACATAGGGATGATGGAGGGTCACATATGGGTAATGGAGGGTCATATAGGGGTGGTGGAGGGAATGTCACATAGTTATAATGGATGGTCACATAGTGGTGATGGATGATCACATAGGGGTGATGGATGATCACATAGGGGTGATGGAGGGTCACATAGGGGTGATAGGTCACATAGTGGTGATGGATAGACACATAGGGGTGATGGAGAGACACACAGGAATGATGGAGGGTCACATAGTGGTGATGGATGGACACATAGGGGTGATGGAGGTAACATAGGGGAGATGGAGGGTCACATAGTGGTGATGAAGGGTCACATAGGGGTGATGGAGGGTCATATAGGGGTGGTGGAGGGAAGGTCACATAGTTATAATGGATGGTCACATAGTGGTGATGGATGATCACATAGGGGTGATGGATGATCACATAGGGGTGATGGAGGGTCACATAGGGGTGATAGGTCACATAGTGGTGATGGATGGACACATAGGGGTGATGGAGAGACACACAGGAATGATGGAGGGTCACATAGTGGTGATGGATGGACACATAGGGGTGATGGAGGGTCATATAGGGGTGATGGAGGGTCACATAGGGATGATGGAGAGTAGCATAGTTGTAATGGTTGGTCACATACGGTTGATAGAGGGTCACATTCGGGTGATGAAGGATCACATTGTGGTGAAGGACGGTCACATAGGGGTGATGGAGGGTCACATAGTGGTGATGGAGAGTCACAAAGTGGTGATGGAGGTTCACATAGTGATGATGGATGGTCACATATGGGTGATGTAGGGTCACATAGTGACCATGGATGTTCACATAGGGGTGATAGAGGGTCACTTAGGGGTGATTGAGAGGCACATACTGGTGATGGATGGTCACATAGGGGTGATAGAGGTTCACATAGTGACCATAAATGTTCACATATGGGTGAAGGAAGGTGCCATAGTGGTGATGGATGGTCACATAGGGGTGATGGAGGGTCATATAGGGGTGATGGAGGGTCACATAGTGGTGATGGTCACATAATGGTGATGGAAGGTCACATAGTGGTGACGAAGGGTCACAAAGTGGTGATGATTGGAGTGGGTCACATAGTTGTGACAGAGAGGTCACATAGTGGTGTTGGAGGGTCACAGAGGGGGAATGAAGGGAGGGTCACACAGTGGTGATGGAGGGTGGGTCACATAGTTGTGATGGGGGGAGGGGTCACATAGTGGTGATAGAGGGAGGGGTCACATAGTGGTGAAGGGGGGAGGGGTCACACTGTAGTGATGGAGGGAGGGTCACATAGTGGTGATGGGGGGTCACATAGTGTTGATGGAGGGAGGGTCACATAGTGGTGATGGGGGGTCACATAGTGTTGATGGAGGGAGGGTCACAAAGTTGTGATGGAGGGAGGGGTCACAAAGTGGTAATGGACGGAGGATCACAAAGTTATGATGGAGGGAGAGGGTCACATAGTGGTGATGGGGGGAGGGTCATATAGTGGTGATGGAGGGAAAGTCACATAGTGGTGATGGAGGGAGAAGTCACATAGTGGTAATGGAGGGAAAGTCACATAGTGGTGATGAAGGGAGGGTCACAAAGTTGTGATGGGGGGAGGGGTCACATAGCGGTGATGGAAGGAGGGTCACATAGTGGTGATGGGGGGAGGGTCACATGGTGGTGATGGATGGAGGGTCACATAGTTGTGATGGAGGGAGGAGGTTACAAAGTGGTGATGGAGGGAAAGTCACATAGTAGTGATGGAGGGAGAGGTCACATAGTGGTGATGGAGGGAAAGTCACATGGTGGTGATGGAGGGAGGGTCACATAGTGGTGATTGAGCGTCACATAGGGGTGATGGAAGGTCATATAAGGGTATTGGAGGGTCACATATTGGTGATGATTGGTAACATAAGGGTGATGGAGGGTCACATAGGGGTGATGGAAGGTCATATAATGGTGATGGAGGGTCACATAGTGGTTACGGTTGGTCACATAAGGGTGATGGAGGGTCACATAGGGGTGATGGAGGGTCACATAGGGGTGATGGATGGTCACATAGGGGTGATGCAGGGTCACATAGGGGTGATGGAGGAAATGGTCACATAAGGGTGATGGAGGGTCACATTGGGGTGATCGAGGGTCACATATGGATGATGGAGGGTCACATAGGGATGATGGAGGGTCACATATGGGTGATGGAGAGTCACATAGTGGTGATGGATGGTCACATAGTGGTGATGGATAGTCACATAGGGGTGATGGATGGTCACATAGGGGTGATGTAGGGTTACATAGTGGTGATGGAAGGTCTTATAGGGGTGATGGAGGGTCACATAGTGGTGATGGATTGTCACATAGGGGTGATAGAGAGACACATAGGAGTGATGGAGGGTCACATAGGGATGATGGATGGTCACATATGGGTGATGTAGGGTCACACAGCGACCATGGAAGTTCACATAGGGGTGATGGATGGTCACATAGGGGTGATAGAGGTTCACATAGTGACCATAAATGTTCACATAGGGGTGAAGGAAGGTGCAATAGTGGTGATGGATGGTCACATAGGGGTGATGGTCACATAATGGTGATGGAGGGTCACATAGTGGTGACGAAGGGTCAGAAAGTGGTGATGATGGGAGGGGGTCACATAGTTGTGACAGAGGGAGGTGTTGGATATTTCCAACATCGAATACAGCATTGTTGTATTCTCATTACTTATTACTAACCATATTAATATTGTAGTAAGTAAAAGTAACAACTCGTAGAATTCTCATGTACTAATAATTCATCTGTGCATTAGGCTAGAATTCTCACGTCACCTGACGCCAGTATTGCGTCAGATTTCTTTACAGTAAAACACATTATATACAATTTGTGTGAGAATTAAATACGATTCTCCATAATTAAAGCATTCTGTATGGCAACTGATTGCAGACGAATGGTTCTCTAACTAAAAGCCGAATAGAGCTTTAGAATCAAAACGTCTACCTCGCGATAGAGGTAACGTCATCAATGAATGCTATGGGGAGACATTAATTCCTCTCCCTCATATCTTTACTATTCTTAAATAGTTAAATAATAATATTCCGTTCCTCTAAATAATAAACCCGTCCAGTCTTTAGAGTTTCAAGCGCGAATGCGAGAAATATTAATGTTCAAGACAATAATTTGTGTTGTGAACGTCGACTGGGCGTGGGTTGGGGGACGCCATCCTCAGTCGGGAACCGGACACGTGCAAGGCCAGAAGGAGGCAAAGCTACGTTTACCGTACTCACAAAAGACGCCATTGTCCAGCAAATAGGACAAGTGTGTCCATCCACAGATGAAAGCCGCCACTGTGAGGCGTGAACGACCTTGCAGATAATATCTTCAACTAGTGCTGGTGTTAAATAAGGGACCCCTAGACTTGGTTCCTGACGACACGTGATCAGCCAGCTTGAAACGCATCAATCCATAGGTTCACTGGAGCCTGGGATGCGTAATTACGGCAATCTTAATACTTACACAGTGCCCACAGCTAAGTACCTTTTATTTGATGCATCATTTATAAGTTTATTAATAGCGGGGTGATTGCACGTCACGCGGCAAGACAACACCTAATAACAGGTGATTAGAATTCTATCTGTAGATATCAATAATCTTGAATATGAATTGAGTTGTTAAATCAATTGCTACTGGTAGTTATTTATCTTGCAGCTTGAGAGACGGATTCCTCATGCTGCCTTCTCCATGTTAATCGTGCCATTCGTCAATGTGCCAGACTTGGAGATTAAGAGGACTTCCAGAGTTATCTAAAGGAACCTACTACAAGCTAAGGCTTATTTCTTTTTCCTATATTTTATCAATTTGATACATTCAGAATGTTCAACATAATGTGTGATTTACTGTAACTCATTACTATGCTCATATTCATGTTCTTCTTTGTATGAATAATATTATATTCAACATTATTTATAGGATTAGATTATTATTAATTGAATTAGTGAACGAACCACACTGATTCCTGGACGTACTGACCTCCAGTAATAACCCCCCAATGTAGGTGTTTGAGGTTTGGTTTTAATAATACAGCCCATTAATTATTCTTATGATCATACTTTCTAGTCATATCCATAGTCACTGGTTTTCTCTAGAAATTTATCTAATGATCTGAAATTCTCAGTTTCCCTCTTTACTTTAAAGGCGGGTGGTCCTTCGTAATTTAATTTACTACTTGAATTATTAATTAATCAGAATCAAACCCAAATATCCCACAGGAGGTCACATAGTGGTGATGGAGGGTCACAAAGGGGTAATGAAGGGAGGGTCACACAGTGGTGATGGAGGGAGGGTCACATAGTGTTGATGGAGGGAGTGTCACATAGTTGTGATGGAGGGAGAGGTCACAAAGTGGTAATGGACGGAGGATCACAAAGTTGTGATGGAGGGAGAGGGTCACAAAGTGGTGATGGAGGGAAAGTCACATAGTGGTGATGGAGGGAGAGGTCACATAGTGGTAATGGAGGGAAAATCACATAGTGGTGATGGAGGGAGGGTCACATAGTGGTGATGGAGGGAGGGTCACATAGTTGTGATGGAGGGAGGGTCACATAGTTGTGATGGAGGGAGGGTCACATAGTTGTGATGGAGGGAGGGTCACATAGGGGTGATGGAGGGTCACATAGGGGTGATGGATGGTCACATAGGGGTGATGCAGGGTCACATAGGGGTGATGGAGGAAATGGTCACATAAGGGTGATGGAGGGTCACATTGGGGTGATCGAGGGTCACATATGGATGATGGAGGGTCACATAGGGATGATGGAGGGTCACATATGGGTGATGGAGAGTCACATAGTGGTGATGGATGGTCGCATAGTGGTGAAGGATAGTCACATAGGGGTGATGGATGGTCACATAGGGGTGATGTAGGGTTACATAGTGGTGATGGAAGGTCATATAGGGGTGATGGAGGGGTCACATAGTGGTGATGGATTGTCACATAGGGGTGATAGAGAGACACATAGGAGTGATGGAGGGTCACATAGGGATGATGGATGGTCACATATGGGTGATGTAGGGTCACACAGTGACCATGGATGTTCACATAGGGGTGATGGATGGTCACATAGGGGTGATAGAGGTTCACATATTGACCATAAATATTCACATAGGGGTGAAGGAAGGTGCAATAGTGGTGATGGATGGTCACATAGGGGTGATGAAGGTCATATTGGGGTGATGGAGGGTCACATAGTGGTGATGGTCACATAATGGTGATGGAGGGTCACATAGTCTTGACGAAGGGTCAGAAAGTGGTGATGATGGGAGGGGGTCACATAGTTGTGACAGAGGGAGGTCACATAGTGGTGATGGAGGGTCACAAAGGGGTAATGAAGGGAGGGTCACACCGTGGTGATGGAGGGAGGGTCACATAGTGTTGATGGAGGGAGTGTCACATAGTTGTGATGGAGGGAGGGGTCACAAAGTGGTAATGGACGGAGGATCACAAAGTTGTGATGGAGGGAGAGGGTCACAAAGTGGTGATGGAGGGAAAGTCACATAGTGGTGATGGAGGGAGAGGTCACATAGTGGTAATGGAGGGAAAGTCACATAGTGGTGATGGAGGGAGGGTCATATAGCTGTGATTTGGGAGGGTCACATAGTGGTGATGGAGGGAGGGTCACATAGTGGTGATGGAGGGAGGGTCACATAGTTGTGATGGAGGGAGGGTCACATAGTTGTGATGGAGGGAGGGTCACATAGTGGTGATGGCGGGAGGGTCACATAGTGGTGATGGCGGGAGGGGTCACATAGTGGTGATGGAGGGAGGGTCACATAGTTGTGATGGAGGGAGGGTGTCGTGACGCTGAACCCCGGTTCATTCCGAACACAGCGAATACACAACACATAACACCTTGCCTCAGCAACCGTTACTACTACCTATACTCCTACACACACCAGACCCTTGAGGTGTACCACTCGGTTTGTACTGGAACACAATGAATGAACATATGGAAGGTATTTAAAGGCCGTCGGGTTTCGTCATTTAATTACAAAGAATAGACTCTGACAAATAAATACATATTAACATACTCTATTAGGTCAATACACTTCCAATACCCATAGACCACCTGACCTCCGCGATCACCACCCACACTCGTAACTTCCGCCTAAGTCCCTAATACGGAATGATTACTACAACGCTCCACACCCGATTAGTCTTTCATTCAATACTCACATACTGCAGACTTAACTTGGTCACTAAGATCACATCAGGTTCTCGCATAGCTGTCTGCTACACTTCGCTGCTGCCGCAAACGGAGACCTCGGAGCACTTACCAGTTCCACTCCCACAATCAGACTGACTCCAGTCAGCCATCTACCTCAAACATTACTCCCCGCCTCTCAAGGAAGGTATACTCCGATTAACCTTATCCCTAGAGCAGTAACCTTGTTCCTAGAAGCCTGACAAAGAATAATTCCTCTTTCCAGGAATTATTAATTTGGCTAAACAGCTTCGGTCTTAATCCATTGACCTTTCTTAGATATGTGATCCATAGTCTGTCTACTTACATGTACTTCCAATCATCATTCGTTAAGTGTTGTAGTAATGATCCTCTAGCTAATAATTCCTACTAACTTGTGGATTACAACAAGGGTCACATAGTGGTGATGGCGGGAGGGGTCACATAGTTGTAATGGGGGGAGGGGTCACATAGTGGTGATGGAGGGAGGAGGTCACAAAGTGGTGATGGAGGGAAAGTCACATAGTAGTGATGGAGGGAGAGTTCACATAGTGGTGATGGAGGGAAAGTCACATAGTGGTGATGGAGGGAGGGTCACATAGTGGTGATAGAGCGTCATATAGGGGTGATGGAAGGTTATATAAGGGTGATGGAGGGTCACATATTGGTGATGATTGGTAACATAAGAGTGATAGAGGGTCACATAGGGGTGAGGAGGGTCACATAGGGGTTATGGGTCACATAGGGGTGAAGGAGGGTCACATATTGGTGATGAAGGGTCACATAGTGGTAATGGATTGTCACATATGGGTGATGGAGGGTCACATAGGGGTGATGGGGAGTCACATAGTGGTGATGAAGGGTCACATAGTGGTGATTTATGGTCACATAGGGGTGATGGAGGGTTAAATAGGAGTGATGGAGAGTCACATAGTGGTGATTAGGGGCCCCATAGTGGTGATGGATGGTCACATATGGGTGATGGAGGGGTCACATAGGGGTGATGGAGGGTCACTTAGGGGTGAATGAGGGTCATATAAGGGGTGATGGAGGGTCACATAGGGGGGGGGTGATGGAGGGAATGGTCACATAGGGCTTATGGAGGGTCACATTGGGGTGATGGATGGTCACATATTGGTGATGGAGGGTCACATCGGGGTGATGTTAGATCACTTAGGGGTGATGGAGGGGCACTGTGGGACATTTGGGGCTTGACTCTATTTATTTAATTATTAAAGTAATGAAATCAATTACGAAGGGCCACCCGCTTTTACTGTAAAGAGGGAAACTAATAAAATGTGATCATTTGAAATTCCTAGAGGAACCAGTAACTATGGATAAATACTAGAAATATAATCACTTGAATAATTAATAGGCTGTATGAATTATTTAATTGAATCAAAGCCTCAAACACCTCCATTGGGGGGTTATTGCTAGAACTTCATATATGTCTAGGAACTAGTGTGGTTCGTACACCAGTTCATTGTGTAATAACCTAATCTTATGAACAATTAGAGAATCTATAGTAAATTTGTCACCAATAAGAACATAGATCATGAATATCAGAAATTAATAATTATAATAAAAACGTGTTACTTCCAGTGCACAGCATTCTATAATGATAATCAAATACAGATAATTTGAACAATAAAGAAATACGAAAAAGTCTTAGCTTGAAGACGTTTTCAAAGACATCAGTCACGAATCATCCTCGGAATGTCTGGAATTCTTCGTAGAACACTGGGAGATGAATAACATGGGTAAAGTAACAGCTCGGGGAATTCCTCACACGCAAGCTGTAAATTAAGATATATTACGTAGCAACATATTAGGCTACTAAATATCTATATTCAAGAAATTGGGAATGGAGAGTAATAAAATATACTTACATCTGTTATATTTATGTCGCTCGGCGTGACGACAAGCTACCCTGCTATATACAATCTCTAATGATGCATCAAAAGGGAGTTATATGTGTACTTAGCAAATAGGGCACTGTATAAGTTGAAGCTTGCCGAAACTCACGTCTCAGGCTCTAGCGTCACAATGGCGAACACGCGGTGGCTAGCTTGGCCTGGATGTCGACGCACTTCTCTGGCCGGTCAAGATGGATTACGCAGAACAAATTGACAAGTTCCGGGCTGAATGTCAGGTTAATTCTTGCTGACGATTCACCACAACGTATCCTGGACACTGAACCAAACGAGTTGCTGAATTCCGCAACAAGTCTTCACGCCGCACTCTGGCGCCTTCCTCTCACCGACGCCTCCACACGTTCTCTCCTTAATGGCGTCTCTCCCTGCCCCGCGTCCCGCATTCGCCATACAAATTATTCACCAGGAATAATATTATTTCTCGCAGTTGTGGCTAAAATGCTTTGATAATGACTGGGTTATAATTCTGGGGAGTTAAATATTATTACTTTCTCGTTTTACGATGATAAACGAGAAATGGAGATGATTTTAATTCTCTCCATGGCATTCACGCGTGACGTTAAATTTATTACCAGATAACATTTGTAACTAGAAACTCTCGATTTGGCATTATTTGGGAGTCATGTTATCGGTAAATAATTATCACACAGAATATTGTTGTTTTTAGAGAATCAACTCAATTCTCTAACACACTGGATATAAATGTGTTTATTTTGGTAGAATCTGACGCAATACTGGTGTTTGGTTACGTAAGAATTCTAGCATCATTGTACAGATACAATTATTAGTTCATGTGAACCCTACTGTTGGTTAATTTTAGTTACTACAGTAATTAGTAGATTTTAGTAATAATTAATAATAATACAACTGTATTGTATTAGTGTTGGAAATTTCCAACAAAACTCCGGGGGGAGATTTATCGGGTCGCAGTGTAATGTTGAGTACTGACATAATCATTACATGTCGCTATGACATGTAATGATTATGTTACTAAGTCTCAAAGTCTGCAGACTCTCAGATACTCTAGACAAATAATGTTATTAATAGCCTATACAACAATTAAGAATTTAAATCACTCAATTTAAATAACAGAGAATCCCCTGCGATGAGAATGTCCTGGGTCATAGTGACTTGTAATGATTTGTTACTTGACATCACACCACAGTATCATCATGATTACTTAAATCGGATGGAAAGGAATTTGCTCTTGGTCAGAGCTGTAATAGACTTGCAGTTTCCGCTTGCATTGTTGAGCAGCAGCTCTAGTGGGGCGGTTGCTCGGTGGATCAGAATCGCTGTCATCGGAAACTACTGGTGAAGCTGGTTCTGGCAAACACTCTCGTTCTGCTAATTCGAGAGGTACCAACTTCTCTAAAGTTTTTAGGGTAGTTTTGCCTCGGCATAAAACTTTCACTACTCTCAGGATACCTTGATGATCTGGATGGATGGCAACAATTTTGCCTATGGGCCACTCTGACCTTGGTCCATCACTGTCAACCAATACTAGGTCCCCTGGTTTAAGTTGTACTTTATTATAAGGACTCGAAGCTCCGTAGTGGTACTCTCGTAGAGCTGTGAGGTACTCTCGAGTCCACACCTCATTCCACCTTTCAATGACTCTTGAGAGATGTTGGTAACTTTCTACCAAGTCACTCTTGGTTACATGTGAAGGGTCGACGGGGTCCTCTTCGGCTAAAGGTATGAGAGGACTCAGCAGGCCTCCATGTATCAAGTGTGAGGGACTCAGAGGTTCTCTCTGTGAGAAATCATCGGACAGGTATGTTAATGGGCGGTTATTGACTCGCGCCTCTATTTCCACAACAATTGTTTGGAGTTCGGAGTAACTAATTTTCTGTCGATGTAAGGTTTTTCTTAAACACTTCTTGACAGTTCCTATCATTCGTTCGTAGAACCCACCTTGCCAAGGGGCTCTTGGAGCTATAAATTTCCAGTGACATTGTCGTCTCTGCAGGACTGACTGTACTTCTGGATGATTCCATACTTCTCGCAGACAAGCTTCTCCTGCCACAAAATTGGAACCATTGTCCGATATCATTAGTTTGGGACAAGATCTGCGAGCTGCAAATCTGCGGAAGGCTTGGATGAAGGCTTCAGCACTCATATCTGAAGTCATTTCTAAATGTACGACTCTGGTAGTAGCACACGTAAAGAGGCAAATGTAAGCTTTCACTGGTATCTTATCTGGGTTGCCAGTGAGAAGCATGGCTCCTGTGTAATCAACACCAGTGGTTTCAGAAGGACGAAGATGAACCACTCTTTCTTCAGGGAGTGGTGGAGGTCCTGGGTAAGGACATACTCTAGCATCGTATCTTTTGCAGATTACACAGAATTTAATAATTGACTTGACTGTCTGATGACCTTGAGGAAGCCAGTATTTCTGTCTAAGGTCGGTGAGAGTATCTAACACTCCACCATGTAAAGTACCATATTGATGGTGATGTAAAACTAGAAGTTTGGTAATGATTTGGTAGAAGAATTGGATTCTTTGTGTCCAGATCAATTTTTGCATGAAGCAAACGTCCTCCACACCGTAGTATATTATGAGTGTTGGCATCATACCAGATACTTAGAGACTTAGTTAATTTATCTGGAAGATTTTCATATTCGCTTCCATATGTCTCTTGTTGTGCACGTTTGATCCAGTAGAGGATAGGATTGGGAAACTTATGTCGGATTCCTATCTTAGCAAGAAAGTCAAACACATGTGCTGTCACTCTTAATAACTTACTTAAGTTGGAATAATTGGAGGATCAATGGCTAAGATTCGTTGAGGTTCTGGTTCTTTCATGGGAGTGGTGATATTGGTCACTATGACTTGAGGCTTTTGTTTGGGCCACTGACCACCAACAAGCCTTGAAGGTCCATTGAACCACAGCGAAGACTTGATAAGTTGTTTTAGTGTTAATCCTCGAGATAAATAATCTGCAGGATTGTCCTTACTAGAAACATGTCTGAATTTATATCCAGCAGATAATTCATGAATTTCCCTAACACGATTACTGACGTAGGGAGTTTTATTATTGTTGTTTCTTACCCATTGTAAGAATGCCTCATTGTCTGACCACACGACAATCTCACCAAAGTGGATATTATTGAGTGTCTTAGTCAGGCAATGAGCCAATCTTACTCCCACCAGCAATGCAGTCAACTCCATTTGAGGTAAAGATCTCTTCTTAATGGGAGCAACTCTTGCTGTAGATGTGAGCAAAATTGATTGTGCACTATTAACTATGTAGGCTACACCGCTATACGCTTTGCCAGAGGCATCGCAGAAAACGTGCAAATTTGTGGGCAAGTTTGGTCCTGAAGCATTACGAGGAAATTTCAAAACACCTGATTAAAATCCGTTGAGAGTATCTGCCATTTAGCTTGTAACTCACTTGGTAACGGATCATCCCATCCCATATGTTTCTGCCAGCACTCCTGCATTAGGAGTTTGCCCCTTATTAATATAGGACTAAGTAAGCCTAAAGGGTCAAATGGTTGACTGACAAACGAGAGCAATGTTCTCATGGTAAGGGATGAGTTATCGGTTTGTACTGACTTGACATTCATCTCGTCAGTACTTGTGTTCCATTCCACACCTAGAACCTTTAATTGATTGGGTACCTGATAACCTGGAAATTCTTTCTCGATTATCTGGTTTAGTGATTCATTATTTGAGGCCCATGATTGGAGTGGCATATTGGCTCTAATAACTCACGGTTAGCCTCATGGTAGATTTCTACCAAATTGGATTGATCATGTGTAGTTCCCTGGAAATTGTCGACATACAAGTTGTCGCTAATTTCTGCCTTATAAGGGCTATTTGACTTCCTGAAATGTGTGTCTAATGTTGCTTGCAATAGAAATGGGGAAGACGTCGCTCCGAATAATACTGAGGCAAAACGATATGTGATGATATCACTGTTAGGATCCAGTGGGTCCTTAATCCAGAGAAACGTAGTGTAATTACGATCCTCCTCCTGTAAACCTACTCGGAGGAAAGCTTGTCTGATATCAGCAGTATAAGCAAAAATACCAGTATGGAATCGTAATAGCACATCATGTAGCCTTTGGGTTAGGCTAGGTCCCGTTTGGAGAATTTCATTCAAAGACACACTGCTTGGCTTCACTTTAGCACTACAGTTGAAGACAATACGGATAGGTGTTGTCAATGAATCTTTCATCACAGCGTGATGGGGTAAATAATGACCTATTTTCCGGTCATCATTATCAACAACCTCGATGAATTTACTGTTGAGTTGTTGTTGGATTAGTTGATGATACATGTTCAGTTTGTCTGGCTGCTTCTGTAGTCGTGTTAATTGAGACTGCAATTGAGAGGCTGCCATAAAATAATTAACTGGAAGTTGTGGATGATTCAACTTCCATGGGAGTCTTACCCAGTATTGTTTATCTTTATAGACAACTGTATCCAGATATTGCTGGTAAGTCCACATATCATCAGGGCTTGGTTGTTCAGGGATAATACCTAAAGTGTCTAAATCCCACAGATGATGTACAGGTGGATCAGACTCAATATCTTCAGATATTTCTCTGAAATGTAGGGGTGACTGTTCCAAGCCTAGTCATGCCACTATTATGTTGTTAGATTGTTGGTTTGTTGACGCTGGATTTTGTTGGAAAAGCACCGGTCCAGTAAGCAACTTGCCTCCAGCAGATGACAACAAATTCATTCCGTGTTGTCTGGTGTATCCCGTTATAAATTTATAATAATGATCCGCGCCTATAAGTATTCCAACATCAGTGAGGCAGTCAGAATTTATTTTGTAATCTGCTAGCCTCATGCGGTTTCGTTTAAGATATTTCGCAGTGCGAGCTAATCCTGTGATCTGCAGGTCTGTAGGAAGTTTATCTACTACTGTTACGAACCCGGATCCAGCATCCGAGCACGGAGTAGTAACGACTACGCCATCTGTGGGTCAGCTCCCGAAACCCCCGCCAAACGGACGACGACACCTGGTGAGGACAGCGTGTACTGGCCTCGAGGACCAGTTTCCAGTCTGGTTCCGCGCTCAACACCGCCGCTCCTGACCTCTGGTGAGGTGGTGCTCCGACGACAGCACCATCTATGGACTGGATACGTCAGGGGTTTGTGCCCGAGCCCGTAAGTATTAGTGTCCCGGTTATTGATGACGTGTCTGCTTACAGAGCCGACCTGGGACCACTGTGATGGAAGTGGAGTCAGTCTACCCGAGGCAGCCAGTCTCCATACTGTGAAGTTTGCTGCAGCTGTTGTGACGTCGTCCCCCCGGAAGAACACTGTGGTGTGTTAGCCTGCCAGTGGAGTGGCAGTGAAAGGATTTACCCGGGACCGACTGTTGGAGACGATCATCCACTGGGGTATTGAGGACAGGAGGGTGATTTGTGATATCACACGAGACTCCTGTCTAAGGCGTACCCCTTATATCGTTCGTGGAGTGGCCGTACCAGCCTTGGTGGCTCAGTACCTGCCAGCAGACCAGCTGGACGTGTGGTTGAC
The DNA here is from genome assembly GCF_040958095.1 of Procambarus clarkii. Lineage (NCBI taxonomy): Eukaryota > Metazoa > Arthropoda > Malacostraca > Decapoda > Cambaridae > Procambarus > Procambarus clarkii. Next base: position 4,858,164 of record NC_091190.1, read on the forward strand.
GGCCTCCACGACGGTGCCCCCAGTGGACCTGCGTTTTGGCTGACCTGTGGCCCGGGTAGGCTCGGAATTCTCAGAGGACACGTCGTGAGGCCACGAAGAAAGCACCAAGGACTCAGCACCAAGTGGTGTGGCACCAGCGTCTTCAGCAGAAGACCACGATTATGGATTAATCCCCTTGTATAGTGTTAATACCCCCCCCCCTTTGTGTAACCGTTTTATATATTATTTATTGGTGACGGACATTATATAATATTAAGTTCTTAGCTTTCTTTCCCTACTCCCTTTAAGTTACTTGCGTCACGGATCTCATCCCTTGATAGCCACTACTGGCTCGGGAACGGATACATATATCTTCCTCTAACAACATCAGAGTAAGGACCCCGTTGCGTCCCGAGAGGGCCGTAACAACTACTACCGCTTGTATTGGACTAGTGGAAGATCCAAGTCTCACTAATACCTTAACTACTTGGTATTCACGAGGTCCACTATTAGTCAAGAAACCAGAAATATTTAATCTCACACTTTTGGCAGGTTTTAATTTTAACTGCTCTACTAACTGTTGTGTGATGAAGGTTTTCTGTGATCCTTGATCAAAAAGACCTCTAGTGTTAACTCTAGATCTCCTGTTTATTAATCTAAGTTGAGCTGTAGGCAGAGTGGTATTATTGCCTGACTCAGTAGCAAGTACATTTATTTCTTGATGCACTTTGCAATATTGAACTGTGGTAGAATTCGTGGAATTCTCCCCAGTTGTCATGGATTGGGTAGAAGTTTTTCTACATAAGGCGTAGTGATGTACACCTTGGTTGCATCTACTGCATGAACGTAGTTGCACTACACATTTTTTGGGATCATGAGAGCCCATGCACTTGTGTATTTCTTGTAACCGTTTAATCCTAGTATTATAATTAGGATAAACAGAGCATTGGTAGGTGGCATGTCCTTGATTACAAAACAGACACCTTCTTTCTTTGGTTGACTTTGTCTCTTTAGCAGATAAGTCATTGGTTATCTCAGAAGGAGACACCGAATAAGTACCTACATTACCACTCTTCTTTCCAGTGGATGGAGCAGTCCTAGATTTATACTTGGTAGACTTATTCAAAGTCTGTTTAGGTTTGACTGAAGTGTCAGTATTAGGTGGTTTAGACTCAGGTTTAATCTTATCATGGGTCTTCAACCTATTAACCATTATTCTCAGTCCCTCGAATATTTGGTCAAGAGTGAGAAACTCGGTTTTATAGTGTGAGCAGAGCTCTGTTAAGACATTTCGAGGTAATTTCCTCTGCAAAAGTAACTTGATTGACCATTCTGAGGCTGGTATATTAACTTTAGTACCTAAGGCTTTTACTAGAGACTCTACTTCTAGTCTGAAGCTTTGAAGTGACTCTGGTCTGCTGTTTAGTGCATTCAGATCTAGCAATTGGTAATAAAGGTTAGCTATACTCAACTCTTGGTTGCAATAGTTCAACTTCAACAGTTTTATAGCTTCCTCATAATTACTCTCATCGAGAGTTAGGTTATGTATGACCTTTTTAGCCTCTCCTTTGAGAATACTAAGCAGGTATGAGAATTTAGAAATCTTGTCAAGAGACGATTTCTTATGAATATGAACTTCAAATGAAGTCCAGAAATTGTCCCAATTTTCTGTATCCAGTCCTGTAAATGTAGGTAAGTCTAAAGTAGGTAAACGAACCTCTGGTAATTGGTTACTGAATTGAGACATAGCATTATTTGTATTGGATTTAGATTGTTTTGCTAGATTAGATAGCATGTAAAGTTTATCTTGAGTCTCATCTTCACACTGGAAAATATCGTTTATAATTTGACCTAATTCATCAGGATCAGTTTCTATAGTATTCAGTAGAGCAATATAAGACTGACTTGTAGACCTAACTTGATCAAATTTCAGCTCAGCTACTCTTACTGATGTCTCTAATTGATAAGAGTCAATGGGAGTTTCTTTAGATAAGCCCTTAGACTTGTTAATTAGTCTGGTTAAATGACCTTTAAGGCCAATATAGGTTCTCCTTAATTGTTCAGGAGTAGCCATGTTGGGCTTAGGTCCAAACTTCATGGGATTAGAATAAGTATTACTAATGAAGCTTGGGTACTTGTTCATTAGTTGACAAGTAACATTAAATGTAGCCTAATTTAATGTGGCTAATTTATACTCTACCTCACTCGAGGTTAAATGTACCTACCTAACAACAAGTAGCTAGATATTTTGTGCATTGTCTGAACTTCACCACTAACTTTCGTCCGGTTAGCTCTTCTATATCACCATTAGATGTAATGGTGATCATCCAGCAATACACAAAATAGATACACACAAAATAATGAGTACAAGATGAAATATTATGGAGACACTCCAATCAGAGTTATCTCAAAGTTTAATCCCACCCTGGATAGAGTCAGCACAAATGGTATAATACATACACTACTGACTAGCTTAAGTCTAGTCGTGATAATTCCTACCTAAGAAACTACAAATTTATTTAGTCTGGGCTTGTGCCAAATTCAGCACAATCTCAGCCTAAATTCTACCTAATAAGATTGGTAAAGATTATTGTGGTGCAGTAATGTGAATATAATTGTGCTGTATTTTTGGGGGTTTTGGATTTTATAGTTTATAAGTGTGCACTTGCACACACAAGTGAAAACAATTATGTACAGTTAAGTTTGGCTTGCTAGCCACAGCCGTTTGTGATAATTGATTGTGTTGATCAATTTGTCAACCACATGCAACCTAGACTCACCTGACAGGTGTACACCATCTCTGGCCAGGTTTTGTCTATATGGTCTGGCTGTAAATTGGATATAAGTGACCTCCAATCTCACTCGTTTTTTCAGCCTGAAATTTATGTACTTAGCAGCTCTCTGGAAGTATTCTGGTGTTACTCCCCAAAGAATATCTTGACATGGTTGGCGAGGTTCCACTAACGTGAATACTACCGAATTACTGATGAGCTTGAAAGAAGAAATTATCGCTTTAAGGGGCTTGATCACCTCAGCTGGATGACGAGTAGGATGGATGTCATTACCACCAAAGTATATAATGGTTAGATGGTGAGGCCACTAACGCAGGTGTTAGTGTGGAATTGTTATAAAAGTTATGAGCTGTTGCTCCTGGTGACCTAAAGATTCTTACCTCAGTATGAGGTATAGGTCTAAGTGTTGTGGGTAATTGACTATGTCCCACGAGTGCTACCTTATACATGAAGTGAAAGTAGCAATTAATTGGTGTGACTTAGGCTAACCTATGTTACGCTGTTGGTAGACAATTAATTAAAATGGTTAGTCTAGACTACATCACACAATGATTAGTTATTACTAATTAGTATTTATAGTTATAATTTATGTTTATCCGGTTCGATAAGGACCATAATGTGGGACATTTGGGGCTTGGCTCTATTTATTTAATTATTAAAGTAATGAAATCAATTACGAAGGACCACCCGCTTTTATAGTAAAGAGGGAAACTAATAAAATGTGATCATTTGAAATTCCTAGAGGAACCAGTAACTATGGATAAATACTAGAAATATAATCACTGTTACGGCCCTCTTGGGTCGCAACTAGGTTCGTACTCTGATGTTATTAGAGGAAGTTGTATCCGGCCCCAAGCCAGTAGTGGCTTTCAAGGGATGAGATCCGTGACGCAAGTAAAATAAAAGGGGAAGGGAAAGAAAGGCAAAAACTTAAGATTATAATTACCTTCACCAATAAATAATATATAAAAGTTACACAGGGGGAGGGGTATTAACACTACACAAGGGAAGTATATACGCAGTCGTCTTCTCCTGAAGACGCTGGATTCTCTCAGTGCCAAGTCCTCGGTGCTCTCGTGGTCTCTTGATGAATCCTTCGATCAAGCTGAGTCTACCCCAGACACAGGCCAGCCAAAACACAGTTCCACTGGGGCACCGCCGTGGAGGCCGTCAACCACAAGTCCAGCAGAACAGCTGGCAGGTTCCGGATCAGCAACGCTGGTCAGGCCATTCCACGAGCGATACTAGGGTAGCGCCCTAGTCAGGAGCCTCGTGTGATACCACAAATCACTCTCCTGTCCTCAATACCCCAGTGATCAATCGTCTCCAGCAGTCGGTCCCGGATACGACAATCCTTCTACTGCCACTTCACTGGCAGGGTAACACCACAGTGTTCCTCCGGGAGGCGACTCACAGCAGCTGCAGCAAAGCACAAGGTATGGGGACGGCTGCCTTGGGTAGACTGACTCAACTTCCCTTACAGCAGTCCCAGGTCGACTCTGTAAGTAGACACGTCATCAACAACAGGTACACACAAAAGCACCCCACTTACAGGCTCAGACACAAACGCCCGACATATCCACTAAAGAGGGCGTTGTCGTCTGAGCACCACCTCACCAGAGGTCAGTAGCGGCGGTGTTGTGAGCTGAACCGGACTGGAAACTGGCCCTTGTGGCCAGTACACCTTGTCCTCACCAGGTGTCGTCGTCCATTTGGTGGGGGTTTCGGGAGCTGACCCACAGATGGCGCGGTCGTCACTGCTCCGTGCTCGGACGCTGGATCCGGGTTCGTAACAATCACTTGAATAATTAATGGGCTGTATAAATTATTTAATTGAATCAAAGCCTCAAACACCTACATTGGGGGGTTATTGCTAGAACTTCATATATGTCTAGGAACTAGTGTGGTTCGTACACCAGTTCATTGTGTAATAACCTAATCTTATGACCAATTAGAGAATCTATAGTAAACTTGTCACCAATAAGAACATAGATCATGAATATCAGAAATTAATAATTATAATAAAAACGTGTTACTTCCAGTGCACAGCATTCTATAATGATAATCAAATACAGATAATTTGAACAATAAAGAAATACGAAAAAGTCTTAGCTTGAAGACGTTTTCAAAGACATCAGTCACGAATCATCCTCAGAATGTCCGGAATTCTTCGTAGAACACTGGGAGATGAATAACACGGGTAAAGTAACAGCTCGGGGAATTCCTCACACGCAAGCTGTAAATTAAGATATATTACGTAGCAACATATTAGGCTACTAAATATCTATATTCAAGAAATTGGGAATGGAGAGTAATAAAATATACTTACATCTGTTATATTTATGTCGCTCGGCGTGACGACAAGCTACCCTGCTATATACAATCTCTAATGATGCATTAAAAGGGAGTTATATGTGTACTTAGCTAATGGGGCACTGTATAAGTTGAAGCTTGCCGAAACTCGCGTCTCAGGCTCTAGCGTCACAATGGCGAACACGCGGTGGCTAGTTTGGCCTGGATGTCGACGCACTTCTCTGGCCGGTCTCGATGGATTACGCAGAACAAATTGACAAGTTCTGGGCTGAATGTCAGGTTAATTCTTGCTGACGATTCACCACAACGTATCCTGGACACTGAACCAAACGAGTTGCTCAATTCCACAACAAGTCTTCATGCCGCACTCTGGCGCCTTCCTCTCACCGACGCCTCCACACGTTCTCTCCTTATTGGCGTCTCTCCCTGCCCCGCGTCCCGCATTCGCCATACAAATTATTCACCAGGAATAATATTATTTCTCGCAGTTGTGGCTAAAATGCTTTGATAAAGACTGGGTTATAATTCTGATGAGTTAAATATTATTACTTTCTCGTCTTACGATGATAAACGAGAAATGGAGATGATTTTAATTCTCTCCATGGCATTCACGTGTGACGTTAAATTTATTACCAGATAACAGTTGTAACTAGAAACTCTCGATTTGGCATTATTTTGGAGTCATGTTATCGGTAAATAATTATCACACAGAATACTTTTGTTTTTAGAGAATCAAACTCAATTCTCTTACACACTGGATATAAATGTGTTTATTTTGGTAGAATCTGAGGCAATACTGGTGTTTGGTTACGTAAGAATTCTAGCATCATTGTACAGATACAATTATTAGTTCATGTGAACCCTACTGTTGGTTAATTTTAGTTACTACAGTAATTAGTAGATTTTAGTAATAATTAATAATAATACAACTGTATTGTATTAGTGTTGGAAATTTCCAACAGGCACATAGGGGTGATGGATGGTCACATAGGGGTGATAGAGGGTCACATAGTGACCATGGATGTTCACGTAGGGGTGATGGAAGGTGACATAGTGGTGATGGATGGTCACATACAGGTGATGGAGGGTCACATAGGGGTGATAAAGGGTCACATAGTGGTGATCATCACATAATGGTGATGGAGGGTCACATAGTGGTGACGAACGGTCACAAAGTGGTGATGAGAGGAGGGGTCACATAGTTGTGACGGAGGAAGGTCACATAGTGGTGATGGAGGGAGGGATCACATAGTGGTGATGGGGGGAGGGTCACATAAGTGTGATGGAGGGAGGGTCACATAGTGGTGATGGGGGAGGGGTCACATAGTGGTGATGGAGTGAGGATCACATAGTTGTGATGGAGGGAGGGGTCACAAAGTGGTAATGGAGGGAGGGTCACATAGTTGTGATGGGGAGGGTCACATAGTGGTGATGGAGGGAGGGGTCACATAGTGGTGATAAGGGAGGGTCAAATAGTGGTGATCGAGTGAGGGTCACATAGTTGTGATGGAGGGAGGGGTCACAAAGTTGTAATAAAGGGAGGGTCATATAGTTGTGATGGAGGGAGGGGGTCACAAAGTGGTGATGGGCGGAAAGTCACATAGTAGTGATGGAGGGAGGGGTCACATAGTGGTGATGGATTTAAAGTCACATAGTGGTGATGGAGGGAGGGTCACATATTGGCAATAGAGGGATGGTCACATAGTGGTGATGGAGGGAGGGGTCACATAGTGATGATGTGGGGAGGGTCACATATTGGCGATGGAGGGAGGGTCACATAGTGGTGATGGAGGGTCACATAGGGGTGATGGACGAAGGGTCACATAGGGGTGATGGAGGGTCATGTAGGGGTAATGGAGGGTCATATAGTGGTGATGGAAGGTCACATAGGGGTGATGGAGGGTCATATAGAGGTGATGGAGGGTCACATAGGGATGATTGGTCACATATGGGTGATGGAGGGTCACATCCCAGCAAACACAAATCATCTACACAACGTTCGCCTATCTCTTCCCATAGGTGTGGGAATGATTTGCATTGAGAATGGTGCAGGAGAGCCTTTGAGAAACTTTTACTCAAAAAATCCAAACACAAAGGTTTAATTATAAATTGTTTTTCTACAATTATTTTCTTCCAAATGTAAAACAAATAGTTTTTACATGTTTAAATATAAAATTTATGGTGTTTTTTTGTAAAATTCATTAATAAATTGTGAATGATATATATTGGCTGAGTGAAACCTTTAAAATCCATTTAGTTATAATATGAACAGAAAAAAGTAGTTTTCCAAATTTTCTAAAAATCGCTCTTTTTAACACAATTTGACTCCTTATGCATTCCACTAAACACTAATATCATGTTTAAATATATAATTTATGTATTATTCCCTAAGATAATTTATATAAATTATAAAAGTTGCTGGAAAGTGGTGAGAAAGAATCTGAAAACGTTTTGTTGTCTTATATTGGCGTGTTCTTATTAACTAGAGTGAGTAAGAGTGAGCGAGAGTGGGTAAGAGTGAGTAAGAGTGACTGAAGGTGAGTGAGAGTGCCAGAGAGTGTGTAAGTGTGAGTAAGAGTGAGTATAAGTAAGAGTGACTGAGAGTAAGAGTGACAGAGTGAGTAAGAGTGAGAGTAAGGGTGACAGAATGAGTAAGAGTGAGAGTAAAGTGATTGAGAGTAAGGGTGAGTATGAGAGTAAGAGTGATTGAGAGTTAGAGTGAGAGTAAGAGTGATTGAGAGTTAGTGAGAGTAAGAGTGATTGAGAGTAAGAGTGATTGAGAGTAAGAGTGATTGGGAGTAAGAGTGATTGAGAGTAAGAGTGATTGGGAGTAAGAGTGATTGGGAGTAGGAGTTAGAGTGAGAGTAGGAGTAAGAATGAGAATAAGAGTGATTGAGAGTAAGAGTGAGTAAGAGTAAGAATGAGAGTAAGAGTGATTGAGAGTAAGAGTGATTGAGAGTAAGAGTGATTGAGAGTAAGAGTGATTAGGAGTAAGAGTGATTGGGAGTAAGAGTGAGAGTAAGAGTAAGAATGAGAATAAGAGTGATTGAGAGTAAGAGTGATTGGGAGTAAGAGTAAGAATGAGAGTAGGAGTGATTGAGAGTAGGAGTGATTGGGAGTAGGAGTGATTGGGAGTAAGAGTGATTGAGAGTAAGAGTAATTGAGAGTAAGAGTATGAGAGTAGGAGTGACAGAGTGAGTATGAATGGGTAAGGGTGACTGAGAGTGAGTAAGAGTGACAGAGTATGAATGACAGAGTAAGAGTGATAGAGAGTAAGAGTGACAGAGAGTAAGAGTGACAGAGAGTAAGAGTGACAGAGAAAGAGTGACAGAGAGTAAGAGTGACAGAGAGTAAGAGTGACAGAGAGTAAGAGTGACAGAGAGTAAGAGTGACAGAGAGTAAGAGTGACAGAGTAAGAGTGAGTATGAGAGTGAGTAAGGATGACTGAGAGAAAGAGTGAGTAATAGTGCGTAAGAGTGATTGAGAGTTAGAGTGAGAGTAAGAGTGATTCAGAGTTAGTGAGAGTAAGAGTGATTGAGAGTAAGAGTGATTGAGAGTAAAAGTGATTGAGAGTAAGAGTGATTGAGAGTAAGAGTGATTGGGAGTAAGAGTCATTGAGAGTAAGAGTGATTGGGAGTAAGAGTGATTGGGAGTAGGAGTAAGAATGAGAATAAGAGTGATTGAGAGTGAGAGTGAGTAAGAGTAAGAATGAGAGTAAGAGTGATTGAGAGTAAGAGTGATTGAGAGTAAGAGTGATTGAGAGTAAGAGTGATTGGGAGTAAGAGTGATTGAGAGTAAGAGTGAGTGGGAGTAAGAGTGAGTGGGAGTAAGAGTGATTGGGAGTAGGAGTAAGAATGAGAATAAGAGTGATTGAGAGTAAGAGTGAGTAAGAGTAAGAATGAGAGTAAGAGTGATTGAGAGTAATAGTGATTGAGAGTAAGAGTGATTGAGAGTAAGAGTGATTGGGAGTAAGAGTGATTGGGAGTAAGAGTAAGAGTGAGAGTAAGAATGAGAATAAGAGTGATTGAGAGTAAGAGTGATTGGGAGTAAGAGTAAGAGTAAGAATGAGAGTAGGAGTGATTGAGAGTAGGAGTGATTTGGAGTAGGAGTAATTGGGAGTAAGAGTGATTGAGAGTAAGAGTAATTGAGAGTAAGAGTATGAGAGTAAGAGTGAGAGAGTGAGTATGAATGGGTAAGGGTGACTGAGAGTGAGTAAGAATGACAGAGTAAGAGTGACAGAGAGTAAGAGTGACAGAGAGTAAGAGTGACAGAGAGTAAGAGCGACAGAGAGTAAGAGTGACAGAGTAAGAGTGACAGAGAGTAAGAGTGACAGAGAGTAAGAGTGACAGAGAGTAAGAGTGACAGAGAGTAAGAGTGACAGAGAGTAAGAGTGACAGAGTAAGAGTGACAGAGAGTAAGAGTGACAGAGAGTAAGAGTGACAGAGAGTAAGAGTGACAGAGAGTAAGAGTGACAGAGTGTAAGAGTGACAGAGTAAGAGTGACAGAGAGTAAGAGTGACAGAGAGTAAGAGTGACAGAGAGTAAGAGTGACAGAGAGTAAGAGTGACAGAGAGTAAGAGTGACAGAGTAAGAGTGACAGAGAGTAAGAATGACAGAGAGTAAGAGTGACAGAGAGTAAGAGTGACAGAGAGTAAGAGTGACAGAGTAAGAGTGACAGAGTAAGAGTGACAGAGTAAGAGTGACAGAGAGTAAGAGTGACAGAGAGTAAGAGTGACAGAGAGTAAGAGTGACAGAGTAAGAGTGACAGAGAGTAAGAGTGTAAGAGTGACAGAGTAAGAGTGACAGAGAGTAAGAGTGTAAGAGTGACAGAGTAAGAGTGACAGAGAGTAAGAGTGTAAGAGTGACAGAGTAAGAGTGACAGAGTAAGAGTGACAGAGAGTAAGAGTGACAGAGAGTAAGAGTGACAGAGAGTAAGAGTGACAGAGAGTAAGAGTGACAGAGAGTAAGAGTGACAGAGTAAGAGTGATTATGAGAGAGTTAAGAGTGTGAGGAGTGAGAGGGTAGCAGGACAGGGAGGCAGGATGTGTGGTCACAGGCGAGGCCTAGGCCTCGTGATCTCTAATGTTGGTTTTTATATATATGTGGGATTTTTTGTCCTGTTTCAAATTATAATTATTTAGCAGGAATGTAATAAGATATTGCACAGTATTAATGTGACAATAATATATGCATTATTTCCTTGATAATCAAACTTGTTGTTCAAAGATAATATACAATCTTTGAAGGAAACATTTTGAGAGCGCGAGCTGGCAACACTGGGCTGGTGGGTGAGAGAGACATATGGTTAGTTTTGCTCAGACCTTCAGTGGTGAAGGGTGTGTCCCAGCTGGCCGCCACCAGCCGCCACCCGCCGCCCACCACCAGCCGCCACCCGCCACCACCCACCACCGACCACCCACCACCAGCCGCCACCCACCACCAGCCGCCACCCGCCACCACCCACCACCAGCCGCCACCTGCCACCACCAGCCGCCACCCGCCACCCACCACCAGCCGCCACCCGCCGCCACCCACCACCAGCCGCCACCCGCCGCCACCCACCACCAGCCGCCACCCACCACCAGCCGCCACCCGCCGCCACCCGCCACCCACCACCAGCCGCCACCCGCCGCCACCCACCACCAGCCGCCACCCACCACCAGCCGCCACCCACCACCAGCCGCCAACCGCCACCACCCACCGTCAGCCGCCACCCGCCACCACCCACCACCAGCCGCCACCCGCCACCACCCACCACCAGCCGCCACCCGCCACCACCCACCACCAGCCGCCACCAGCCATCGCCACCCACCACCGCCACTCACCACCCGCCGCCACCACCCACCACCAGCCGCCACCACCCACCACCAGCCGCCAGCCGCCACCCACCACCAGCCGCCACCCGCCACCACCCACCACCAGCCGCCACCCGCCACCACCCACCACCAGCCGCCACCCGCCACCACCCACCGTCAGCCGCCACCCGCCACCACCCACCACCAGCCGCCACCCGCCACCACCCACCACCAGCCGCTACCAGCCATCGCCACCCACCACCGCCACTCACCACCCGCCGCCACCACCCACCACCAGCCGCCACCCGCCACCACCCACCACCAGCCGCCAGCCGCCACCCACCACCAGCCGCCACCCGCCACCACCCACCACCAGCCGCCACCCGCCACCACCCACCACCAGCCGCCACCCGCCACCCGCCACCACCCACCACCAGCCGCCACCCGCCACCACCCACCACCAGCCGCCACCCGCCACCACCCACCACCAGCCACCACCCGCCACCAGCCACCGCCACCCACCACCGCCACTCACCACCCGCCGCCACCACCCACCACCAGCCGCCACCCGCCACCACCCACCACCAGCCGCCACCCGCCACCACCCGCCACCAGCCACCGCCACCCACCACCGCCACTCACCACCCGCCGCCACCACCCACCACCAGCCGCCACCAGCCACCGCCACCCACCACCGCCACCCGCCGCCACCACCCACCACCACCACCCACCACCACCAGCCGCCGCCGCCACCACCACCACCGCTGCCACCACCCATCACCGCCGTCGCCACCACCACCCACCACCACCGCCGCCGCCGCCGCCACCACCCATCACCGCCGCCGCCGCCACCACCCACCACAGCCGCCGCCGACACCACCGCCACCACCCACCACAGCCGCCACCACTACCCACCACCACCACCACCACCCACCACCGCCGCCACCACCAGCCGCCACAAGCCGCCACCGCCCGCCACCGCCCGCCACCGCCCGCCACCAGCCGCCATCACCACCACCACCAGCCGCCATCACCGCCACCAGCTGCCACCACCACCAGCCGCCACCACCACCACCACCAGCCGCCATCACCGCCACCAGCTGCCACCACCACCAGCCGCCATCACCGCCACCAGCTGCCACCACCACCAGCCGCCACCACCGCCACCACCACCTGCCACCAGCCGCCACCACCGCCCGCTATCAGCCGTCACCGCCCGTTGCCACAGTCGCCACTGCAAGCCGCCACCGCCAGCCGCCACCAGCCCCCCCCACCGCCGATCGTCACCACCCACCACAGCCGCCGCCGCCCGCCACCGCCCGCCACCGCCCGCCACCGCCCGCCACCACCCACCACAGCCGCCACCAGCCCCCCCCACCGCCGATCGTCACCACCCACCACTGCCGCCGCCGCCCGCCACCGCCCGCCACCGCCCGCCACCGCCCGCCACCGCCCGCCACCACCCACCACAGCCGCCACCACCCACCACCCGCCGCCACCACCCACCACCACCCGCCGCCACCACCCACCACCACCCGCCGCCACCACCCACCACCACCCGCCGCCACCACCCACCACCACCAGCCGCCGCCGCCACCCACCACCCGCCGCCGCCGCCACCACCACCCACCACCACCGCCACCACCACCCACCACCACCACCACCACCACCCACCACCACCGCCGCCGCCACCACCCACCACCACCAGCCGCCGCCGCCACCACCACCCACCACCACCGCCGCCACCACCACCCACCACCGCCAGCCGCCACCACTCATCACAGACGCCGCCACCCGCCACCGCCCGCCACCACCGCCAGACACAGCCGCCAGTGTCCGCCACCGCCGCCACTGTCCGCCACCGCCGCCACTGTCCGCCACCGCCGTCACTGTCCGCCACCGCCGCCACTGTCCGCCACCGCCACCACTGTCTGCCACCGCCACCACTGTCCGCCCGCCGCCACCACTGTCCGCCCGCCGCCACCACTGTCCGCCCGCCGCCTCCACTGTCCGCCCGCCGCCTCCACTGTCCGCCCGCCGCCTCCACTGTCCGCCCGCCGCCGCCACTGTTCGCCCGCCGCCGCCACTGTCCGCCCGCCGCCGCCACTGTCCGCCCGCCGCCGCCACTGTCCGCCCGCCGCCGCCACTGTCCGCCCGCCGCCGCCACTGTCCGCCCGCCGCCACTGTCCACCACCGCCGCCAAAGCCGCCACGGTCCGCCCGCCGCCACTATCCGCCACAGCCGCCACTATCCGCCACAGCCGCCACTGTCCGCCCGCCGCCACTGTCCGCCCGCCGCCACTGTCCGCCCGCCGCCACTATCCGCCACCGCCGCCACTGTCCTCCCGCCGCCACTGTCCGCCCGCCGCCACTGTCCGCCCGCCGCCGCCCTGTCCGCCCGCCGCCACTATCCGCCACCGCCGCCACTGTCCGCCCGACGCCACTGTCCGCCCGCCGCCACTATCCGCCACCGCCGCCACTGTCCGCCCGACGCCACTGTCCGCCCGCCGCCACTGTCCGCCCGCCGCCACTGTCCGCCCGCCGCCGCCACTGTCCGCCCGCCGCCACTATCCGCCACCGCCACTACTGTCCGCCCGCCGCCACTGTCCGCCCGCCGCCGCCACTGTCCGCCCGCCGCCACTATCCGCCACCGCCGCCACTGTCCGCCACAGCCGCCACTCTCCGCCGTACAGCCTCCCCTCTCTCCGTTAGTAAATAATTATAATTGTTAGTAAATAATAAAAGAAATATAAATTATTAGATTTTTATTACCCTTAAATTGGTTTTAATATTTAAATTGAAAATAATAATATAATATAAAATATAATAAAAATAATATAATATAAAATATAATTTAATTTCAAGAAATTTAACTTTAAACACAAAGAGGTGAAAATTGTTCAGATTATTGGCTCAAACCTTTCATAAGAGATTCATATTGGTATATGAATGGATTATGAATGACTCATGTTAGGAGTGTAAAGTTGCCACAACATCTCATATTAGTGTTAGATACATATGTCTTGGTTATAAGTTTTGGAAACCTATTTAAGTCCACACACAATATCGTATCTGATACGATAAAACAAACGTTTCCAATACTTTCAAATACTTTCCAGATATGTTGTGGCAACCTAAAATTGTTTGCTGGGATAGGGGTGATGGAGGGTCACATAAGGGTGATCGAGGGTCACATATGGATGATAGAGGGTCACATAGGGATGATGGAGGGGTCACATAGTGGTGATGGATGGTCACATAGTTGTGATGGATGGTCACATAGGGGGTGATAGATGGTCACATAGGGGTGATGGAGGGTCACATAGTGATGATGGAGGGTCACATAGGGGTAATGGTCACATAGTGGTGATGGATTGTCACATAGAGGTGATGGAGGGTAACATAGGAGTGATGGAGGGTCACATTGCTATGATGGAGGGTCACATAGGGGTGATGGATGGTCACATAGGGGGTGATGGAGGTCACATAGGGGTTATGGAGGGTCATATAGTGGTGGTGGAGGGAAGGTCACATAGTTGTGATGGATGGGCACATAGTTGTGATGGATGGTCACATAGTGGTGATGGATGTAAAGTCACATAGTGGTGATGGAGGGAGGGTTACATATTGGCGATAGAGGGATGGTCCCATAGTGGTGATGGAGGGAGGGTCACATAGTGGTGATGTGGGGAGGGTCACATATTGGCGATGGAGGGAGGGTCACATAGTGGTGATGGAGGGTCACATAGGGGTGATGGAGGGAGGGTCACATAGTGGTGATGGAGGGTCACATAGGGGTGATGGAGGGTCATATAGGGGTGATGGAGGGTCACATAGTGGTGATGAAGGGTCACATAGGGGTGATGGAGGGTCATATAAGGGTGGTGGAGGGAAGGTCACATAGTTGTGATGGATGGGCACATAGTTGTGATGGATGGTCACATAGTGGTGATGGATGTAAAGTCACATAGTGGTGATGGAGGAAGGGTCACATATTGGCGATAGAGGGATGGTCACATAGTGGTGATGGAGGGAGGGTCACATAGTGGTGATGTGGGGAGGGTCACATATTGGCGATGGAGGGAGGGTCACATAGTGGTGATGGAGGGTCACATAGGGGTGATGGAGGGAGGGTCACATAGTGGTGATGGAGGGTCACATAGGGGTGATGGAGGGTCATATAGGGGTGATGGAGAGTCACATAGTGGTGATGGAGGGTCACATAGGGCTGATGGAGGGTCATATAGAGGTGATGGAGGGTCACATAGGGATGATTGGTCACATATGGGTGATGGAGGGTCACATAGGGGTGATGGAGGGTCACATAAGGGTGATGGAGGGTCAAATAGGGGTGATGCAGGGTCACATAGGGGAGATGGAGGAAATGGCCACATAGGGGTAATGGAGAGTCACATTGGGGTGATCGAGGGTCACATATGGATGATAGAGGGTCACATAGGGATGATGGAGGGGTCACATAGTGGTGATGGATGGTCACATAGGGGTGATGGAGGGTCACATAGTGGTGATGGAGGGTCACATAGGGGTGATGGTCACATAGTGGTGATGTATTGTCACATAGGAGTGATGGAGGGTCACATTGGGAAGATGGAGGGTCACATAGTGGTGATGGATGGTCACATAGGGGTGATGGAGGTCACATAGGGGTGATGGAGGGTCAAATAGTGGTGATGAAGAGTCACATAGGGGTGATAGAGAGTCTTATAGGGGTGGTGGAGGGAAGGTCACATAGGGGTGATGGAGGGTCACATAGTGGTGATGGATGTAAAGTCACATAGTGGTGATGGAGGGAGGGTTACATATTGGCGATAGAGGGATGGTCCCATAGTGGTGATGGAGGGAGGGTCACATAGTGGTGATGTGGGGAGGGTCACATATTGGCGATGGAGGGAGGGTCACATAGTGGTGATGGAGGGTCACATAGGGGTGATGGAGGGAGGGTCACATAGTGGTGATGGAGGGTCACATAGGGGTGATGGAGGGTCATATAGGGGTGATGGAGGGTCACATAGTGGTGATGAAGGGTCACATAGGGGTGATGGAGGGTCATATAGGGGTGGTGGAGGGAAGGTCACATAGTTGTGATGGATGGGCACATAGTTGTGATGGATGGTCACATAGTGGTGATGGATGTAAAGTCACATAGTGGTGATGGAGGAAGGGTCACATATTGGCGATAGAGGGATGGTCACATAGTGGTGATGGAGGGAGGGTCACATAGTGGTGATGTGGGGAGGGTCACATATTGGCGATGGAGGGAGGGGTCACATAGTGGTGATGGAGGGTCACATAGGGGTGATGGAGGGAGGGTCACATAGTGGTGATGGAGGGTCACATAGGGGTGATGGAGGGTCATATAGGGGTGATGGAGAGTCACATAGTGGTGATGGAGGGTCACATAGGGCTGATGGAGGGTCATATAGAGGTGATGGAGGGTCACATAGGGATGATTGGTCACATATGGGTGATGGAGGGTCACATAGGGGTGATGGAGGGTCACATAAGGGTGATGGAGGGTCAAATAGGGGTGATGCAGGGTCACATAGGGGAGATGGAGGAAATGGCCACATAGGGGTAATGGAGAGTCACATTGGGGTGATCGAGGGTCACATATGGATGATAGAGAGTCACATAGGGATGATGGAGGGGTCACATAGTGGTGATGGATGGTCACATAGGGGTGATGGAGGGTCACATAGTGGTGATGGAGGGTCACATAGGGGTGATGGTCACATAGTGGTGATGTATTGTCACATAGGAGTGATGGAGGGTCACATTGGGAAGATGGAGGGTCACATAGTGGTGATGGATGGTCACATAGGGGTGATGGAGGTCACATAGGGGTGATGGAGGGTCAAATAGTGGTGATGAAGAGTCACATAGGGGTGATAGAGAGTCTTATAGGGGTGGTGGAGGGAAGGTCACATAGGGGTGATGGAGGGTCACATAGTGGTGATGGATGGTCATATAGGGGTGATGGAGAGACACACAGGGGGTGATGGACGGTCACTTCATGGTGATTGATGGACACATAGGGGTGATGGATGGTCACATAGGGATGATGGAGGGTCACATAGTGGTGATAGAGGGTCACATAGGGGTGATGGACTGTCACATAGTGGTGATGGATGGTCACATAGGGGTGATGGAGGATCACATAGTGGGGATGGATTGTCACATACGGTTGATGGAGGGTCACATAGGGGTGATGGAAGGTAGCATAGTTTTGATGGATGGTCACGTACGGTTGATGGAGGGTCACATTCAGGAGATGAAGGATCTCATAGTGGTGATGGATGGTCACATATGGGGTGATGGAGGGTCACATAGGGGTGATGGAGAGTCACATAGTGGTGATGGAGGATCAGATAGTGGTGATGGATGGTCACATATGGGTAATAGTGGGTCATATAGTGACCATGGATGTTCTCATTGGAGTGATGGAGGGTCACTTAGGGATGATAGAGGGTCACATAGTGGTGATGGTGACATAATGGTGATGGAGGGTCACATAGTGGTGACGAAGGGTCACAAAGTAGTGATGACGGGAGGGGTCACATAGTTGTGACGAAGGGAGGTCACATAGATGGATGGAGGGTCACAAAGTGGTAATGAAGAGAGGGTAACATAGTGGTGATGGAGGGAGAGTCACATAGTTGTGATGGGGAGAGGGTCACATAGTTGTGATGGGGAGAGGGTCACATAGTTATGATGGGGGAGGGTCACATAGTGGTGATGGAGGGAGGGGTATCATAGTGGTGATGGGGGGAGGGGTCACATAGTAGTGATGGAGGGAGGGTCACATAGTTGTGATGGAGGGAGGGGTCACAAAGTGGTGATGGAGGGAAAGTCACATAGTGGTGATGGAGGGAGGGGTCACATAGTAGTGATGGAGGGAGGATCACATAGTTGTGATGGAGGGAAAGTCACATAGTAGTGATGGAGTGAGGGGTCACATATTTACGATAGAGGGAGGGTCATATAGTGGTGATGGAGGGAGGGGTCACATAGTGGTGATGGAGGGAGGGTCACATATTGGAGATAACGGGAGGGTCACATAGTGGTGATAGAGGGTCACATAGTGGTGATAGAGGGTCACATAGGGGTGATGGAAGGTCATATAAGGGTGATGGAGGGTCACATAGTGGTTACGATTGGTCACATAAGGGTGATGGAGAGTCACATAGGGGTGATGGAGGGTCACATAGGGGTGATGGATGGTCACATAGGAGTGATGCAGGGTCGCATAGTGGTGATGGATGGTCACATAGTGGTGATGGATTATCACATAGGGGTGATGGAGAGTCACATAGGAGGGATGGAGGGTCACATAGGGATGATTGTGGGTCACATATGGGTGATGGAGGGTCACATAGTGGTGATGGATGGTCACATAGGGGATTGGAGGTCACATAGGGGTGATGGAGTGTCACATAGTGGTGATGAAGGGTCATATTGGGGTGATCGAGGGTCACATATGGATGATGGAGGGTCACATAGGGATGATGGAGGGTCACATATGGGTGATGGAGAGTCACATAGTGGTGATGGATGGTCACATAGTGGTGATGTAAGGTCGCATAGTGGTGATGGAAGGTCACATAGGGGTGATGGAGAGTCGCATAGGAGTGATGGAGGGTCACATAGGGATGATGGAGGGTCACATATGGGTGATGGAGGGTCACATAGTGGTGATGGATCATCACATAGGGGTGATGGAGAGTCACATAGGAGTGATGGGGGGTCACATAGGGATGATGGAGGGTCACATATGGGTGATGGAGGGTTACATAGTGGTGATGGATGGTCACATAGGGGTGACGGAGGTCACATAGTTATAATGGATGGTCACATAGTGGTGATGGATGGTCACATAGTGGTGATGGATGCTCACATAGTGGTGATGGATGGTCACGTAGTGGTGACGGAGGGTCACATAGGGGTGATGGAGAGACACACAGGAATGATGGAGGGTCACATAGTGGTGATGGATGGACACATAAAGGTGATGGATGGTCACATAGGGGTGATGGATGGTCACATAGGGGTGATGGATGGTCACATAGTGGTGACGAAGGGTCACAAAGTGGTGATGATGGGAGGGTCACATAGTGGTGATGGAGAAAGTGTCACATAGTTGTGATGGGGGGAGGGTCACATAGTGTTGATGGAGGGAGGGTCACATAGTGGTGATGGAGGGAGGTGTCACTTAGTGGTGATGGGGGGAGGGTCACATAGTGGTGATGGAGGGAGGGTCACATAGTGGTGATGGGGGGAGGGTCACATAGTGGTGATGGAGGGAGGGTCACATAATTGTGATGGAGGGAGGGTCACAAATTGGTAATGAAGGTAGGGTCACATAGTTGTGATGGAGGGAAAGTCACATAGTGGTGATAGAGGGCGGTTCACATATTGGCGATGGAGGGAGGGTCACATAGTGGTGATGGAGGGTCACATAGGGGTAATGGAGGGTCATATAAGGGTGATTGAGGGTCACATATTGGTGATGATTGGTCACATAAGGGTGATGGAGGGTCACATAGGGGTGTTGGAGTGTCACATAGGGGTGATGGAGGGGTCACATAGGGGTGATGCAGGGTCACATAGGGGTGATGGAGGAAATGGTCACATAGGGGTGTTGGAGTGTCACATAGTGGTGATGGATGGTCACGTAGTGGTGATGGATGGTCACATAGGGGTGATGGATGGTCACATTGGGGTGATGGAGGGTCACATAGTGGTGATGGATTGTCACATAGTGGTGATGGAGGGTCACATAGGGGTGATGGAGGGTCACATAGGGATGATGGACGGTCACAGGGATGATGGAGGGGTCACATAGTGGTGATGGATGGTCACATAGTGGTGATGGATGGTCACATAGTGGTGATGGATGGTCACATAGGGGTGATGGAGGGTCACATAGGGGTGATGGAGGGTCACATAGGGGTGATGCAGGGTCACATAGGGGTGATGGAGGGTCACATAGTGGTGATGGATTGTCACATAGGGGTGATGGAGGGTCACATAAGACTGATGGAGGGTCACATAGGGATGATGGAGGGTCACATATGGGTGATAGAGTCACATAGTGGTGATGGATGGTCACATAGGGGTGATGGAGGTCACATAGGGGTGATTGAGGGTCACATAGTGGTGATGAAGGGTCACATAGTGGTGATGGATGGTCACATATGGGTGATGGATGGTCACATATGGGTGATGGAGGGTCATGTAGGGATGATGGAGGGTCTCATAGGTGTGATGGATGGTCACATAGGGGTGATGGAGGGTGACATAGTGGTGATGGATGTTCATATAGGGTTGATGGAGGGTCACATAGGGTTGATGGAGGGTCACATAGGGGTGATGGAGGGTCACATTGGGGTGATGGAGGGTTGGTCACATAGGGGTGATGGAGGGTTGGTCACATAGGGGTGATGGAGGGTCACATTGGGGTGATTGTTGGAAATAACCAACAGTTTCATATATCCTTTGTATTTTTATACAACATTTTGTATTAACCATAAGTAGTTACTAAAAATTACTATCTTGTAAAATTAACTATAATCATGATTAATAATGCACAATATTCTGCCAAATCCTTCCTTCTGCGAGTTCCGACAGGCAGCAACAGGAAAATCGTCATGGGTTGTGTCCTGGCCAGGGAGGATTTACTGGGCGCAAATCCTTAACTGTAGTCTCTGTTTAACTCTACAGTAAAATGTGTACTTGGTTATAAAAACGATTCTTCGTGGGGGTCGTATTCCAGGGACCTGCCCGAAACGCTATGCGTCCTAGTGACTGTACAAGAATGAAACATCTCTTGTATATATCTCAAAAAATAAAATAAAATCCACATATTGTCGGATTTAAATATAGTCCAGTTTATTACATTCTTTACTAATCACTTACTAATTAGTTTATTTGTGTAGCACATTACTGCTTACTGGAACTTGCTTATTTAGTTAAAATTACCAACTCCATTAAAATTATTAGAAGGTAAAATAATTCCACTTTATATTCCTCATTTATTTACGCAGCTTTAATAAACCGAATTATGCTGCGAGAGGTTATATTATAACATGAAACATTTAAACGTGACATAAATACTTGTCACAATCTCTACCTTTCCAAATTACCTCCAAAGTACATAAATTCATTTACGCTCGAGATACCTACTGAGAGCCGCGCATGCGAAGTCGGGAAAAGGAAGAGGGAGAGTAGCGTCGCACTGGCTCGGACGCCATTACGTAGAGGAAGCGTGGCATCCATCTTGTCAAAGTTACTGTGTTTTAGAACTCCCACTCAACGACTCATATTTAAGTCATCCTTGCAACAGCGGGTGCCAGAATTCGTGGAGGTCTTCATCTCCATTCAACACAAGTTCCGGCGAGCATAATTCCTCTGCGTTCCTACTGATATTTGTTACAGAGTGCACTTTGATAACATTTTCATGTGTAGGTTGCTCGTTCGTTACGCCACGCGATAACATCAGAAACAAAATTAGTTTTAATTAAGTCTAGATTCCTACCTTTCTATCAGAAATAGTGATATTAATTATAGTGTAGACAACTTTTACATTTAATCTGCCTTTTAGCTTGACTGGTTGCAGCGTAAAGGAGAAGAATAACTTTTATACCAAGTGCTTGCTCGACATCATGTTGCAACAAGTGTGCCGTCGTCATTGCCCAAACTTTTCCAACTAATTCAGTCGAACAGCTAAGCTGACATTATTTTCTAATAGTGTAGTATTAGAAATATACTAATATTTAGTTACTTGAATGATTTCTACTGAAATTACCATTTACTTATCATTATACATGGAGGAAGGGTCACATAGGGGTGATGATGAAGGGTCATATAGGGGTGATGGAGGAAGTGTCACATAGTGGTGATGGGGGATGGGTCATATAGGGGTGATGGGGGATAGATCATATAGGGGTGATGGAGGGAGGGTCATATAGGGGTGATGGGGGAATGGTCACATAGTGGTGATGGGGGAAGGGTCATATAGGGGTGATGGGGGAAGGGTCACATAGTGGTGATGGGGGAAGGGTCATATAGGGGTGATGGGGGAAGGGTCACATAGTGGTGATGGAGGAAGGGTCATATAGGGGTGATGGGGGAAGGGGTCACATAGGGATGATGAGGGAAGGATCTCATAGGGGTGAATGGGGGAAGGGTCACATAAGGGTGATGGGGGAAGGGTGATATTGGGGTGACGGGGGAAGGGTCATATAGGGGTGATAGGGGAAGGGTAACTGATAGTGGGGATACATCCTCTCACTGCTGGATGGTTACTGGAGCTCTCCAGCTGACACTCTCCCATTGACTGCTCACTCTGACAACGTTGGTCACCTATAATGGTTCCTCTAACATTTCCTCCTGCCTTATCTTCCCTTCCCTCATAATACTACCATTTCCATTTTATTGTTTCTTCTCCTCCGGGTTACCATTACTTCCTCCTTTTCCTTGCTAATTTCCTATTGTACATTTTTGCCACATAATTTTTGCAAACGTTTTTGTTGCTGAAGTAATTGCTTTAATTTAAGCAGTTGTCTTGTTCTGTGGTGCGAGCCTTGAGAGCTTCGCTGGGTGAGGATGTTCACCCTGTTCTGGTAATAATATTTAACTTACATCTTTCAATGAGTATATTCACTCCAATAATTTGTGTTATATGATATCTCCTCTTCATTTCCAGGTGAACCAGCTGATCCAGTATATTAATGACGTCTACTTCGAGGGTCATCTTAACCTGAGTGACCCAGCATCCCTGAAGCAGATGATTCAAGGTCAACTACCCTTAGCATCCTTACAGTCATATACATGCAAGAGTGGAGGATACAAGCCTGTCGTCTCCAGTGATTAATATTACCTGAATATTGTGGGAATAATTCCATGCATCTTGTCCTTGATTCTATCAATCTTCACTAAGAACAGAGGTGCTGGTTAATAAATAATTAATGGAGGTCATTTATGTGTGCTGAACACGTGTTTGTGTTATATTGTAGTCCCCATGGCAACCAATCCTCTGTTCAACTGTTAATACACAAAACAGTTTTGTAGGAGTTCTAACATTCCTGTACAGCGACTAGCATGCAAAGAGTTTTGCGCAGGTCCTTAATCCTAATTTTTCTCCGGAATACATTTCCCCAAATCGATTAACAACCAGGTACCCGATGACTGCTGGGGTGAACACATGTCGGAAAAACCGACACCATTTACATACATTTAATACAATAGGCGGATAATATTGCTGTTGTATTGTAATAACAAATTAACTCATAGAAAATGAGGCACAGTAGAATTTCCCAGAAGAAAAAAGGGATATCTCTGCCACGTCGCTACTAAGCACACAAGCTAATTCTGTTGGGAATCATTCTTAATACAGCAGAGTCTGGACTGTAAACATCATAAAATTATTTCCCTTGAACCAACTTAATTATCAGTACTAAAATAGAGTAAATGTAGGCCCTCTTTTCATTTCTTGGAAACATTTAATACACCCTGTTTTAAATGGGTGTTCTTGTTGGGTCTTAGTTCTTGACATCTGGACAAAACAGTCGAGGTGTTAGTGGGAGGAGGACCAGTAGCGGTCGCAATTATTAATTTAACAGTCTCGCTGGGGCAAATTTTGCTCCAATAATTTTTCCCTTGAACAACAGTGTTATGGGAAATAAAGCAATCCCATTATCAACACAATCTTCGTCCACAAATAAAGGTGGTGTTTTTCCGATTCCAGTTCTATCTAGCTTATTGTTGGAAAATGGTAAATAGATTTAGGAATATCAGTTAGGTTGCTAGCGAGCAAAACAAACAAGGTAAATATTACTTGGATGTTATCTCATAAATAACTACATTTCGTCTGATTTATCTGTCATATTTAGGATTACTGCTATTATTGTGAGTGCCATTTAACAGGTGTAATTGAAGGGGAAGAAGAAGAAGCACAATTAGCAACTACCTAGCACAACTATTACATGTGGCAAAGTCAGTCTGATCCACAAGGAGTATCAACTGACGTGTATCATCTGTGTTCATATCTGGTTGTCTAGACATCATCCAGACTAATGAGGCTTCCCCATGTGTTAACTAATACAATGTAGTTGTAGTATAACCTAGCATTAATATTGTAGTGAATATCTACCAATCAATAATTTGATTGATAGACTATAAATATAAACCATAATTCCCCCAGAATGTGTAAGGAAGCGATTTGTGGAAATTCTTAAATCATACAGTCCATTTTAAATATCATGGTTTGCTATCGAAATAAATAAATTAACGTAAAACATAAATTACTATATAAATTAATATAAACTAAATAAATATAAATCCCATGAGTCACTTTCTCCACATTAATGACCCTCTGAACCGGATCATGAATAATGATCCACAACGAACCAGAAATGCTAAACTGGATCATAATTAAACTAGTGCAAAAAATGTTATAGACATTGAGAGTCACAGACTAGCTGTCGGTGACCCGCCAGAGCTCATTAGCCTCAGCGGTTTCAAGGAGTTTAACCACAAAATTCATGGAGTGTTATATCCGTGAGCTGACAGCGCTTAAATTAAAACCAGTCAAATTACGGCTAAGCCTTCGCCGAGTTTATATCCACGAAATCTGTGGGTGTTTAATTTCGCGAAGTGACTAATAACAGAATTAATACCTCTAAATAATACTAGAGGTTAATAAGAGGCTAGCAACCTCAATTGTGCATATAATTTGTTTTGAGTAACACATTTATTGCAGTAGTCTTCACTGCACAATTTACCTAAATGCCAACCCACTACATGGTAGGATATATTATAACATTGACCAGTGTTTATTGATAACATAGTACCATATTAACATTGACTAGTTGAACTAATTATTGCTTATCCTAGTCCCAATTATTATAGTTGTATAATCTAGTTGTACCACATTGAACAACCTAGTACAATTAATTAATTGTCTAGGCCGTATTTCAAGTGTGATTTATACCAGCACGAGTTGTGATGTGTATATATAATTGTTTACCCATACTCATTGCACCTTTGGGTGTTAATTAGTGTCTACACCCCCAGGGGTGATTTTGATGAGCTAACCTTTAGGTGCTCCAGGGGCACGGATTAACACTCAAAATATTTGTGTGTATGATTATATATACTATATATTATTATTAAGTGCTAACCTCCTAGGAGGTAGGATTATAGCCTATTGACTGCAAAATTTTACCCTAGGCTAATACCATTAGTGCTTGCTCACAATTTATGAGCAAATACCCCCAGTTATTTCCACTACGAATTATGGGTCCAAAAAAACATAATCCAGCAACCAGTTCAACAGACAAAATGTCCAGTAATAGTATATTGTACCACAGATAATATATATATGAGTCACAAAGAACATGTGACTAGACCACTGAACAAATGTGATCAATTGATCCAATCAAATGAGACACCTAAAGTAATTGAAAACCACATAGAGGTGGCTAAACCAAAAATAAGACCAGGGTTTTACACAGTCCATTTGATGCATCACGATATTTCTGTGTGTATTGAAGTGAGGGCGAGGAGGTAGAACAGCTTGGTGACAGGGCATCATCTATACAGATAAGGCTTCCCCAAGTATTAACTAATACAATATAGTTCTATAACCTAGCATTAATATTGTAGTGAATGTCTACCAATCAATAATTTGATTGATAGACTATATATATATAAACCATAATTCCCCCAGAATGTGTCAGGAAGCTATTTGTGGGAATTCTTAACTCATCCTGCTCACTTTAAATTTCATAGATTGCTATCGAAATAAATAAATATACGAAAAATATAAATTAATATAAACTCAATAAATATAAATCCCATGAGTCACTTTCCCCACAAAGGAGGCTACAGATAATGATTGGTGCCCAGTCAATCCTCCCCGGCCAGGATATGAACCCAGGCCAAAGTGCTCACAAAGCGCCGGGCGAGTGTTTTACCACTGAGCCGTGATGATTATGAAAAACATAAATGGTTTGTAATATGTTATATTAATGTCACTGTTCTGTCCTGGTCACTGTTCTTTTTCTTGATCACAGTCCTGGTCACTGTTCTTTGTTCTTGATCACAGTCCTGGTCATTGTTCTTTGTTCTTGATCACAATCCTGGTCATTGTTCTTTGTTCTTGATCACAGTCCTGGTCACTGTTCTTTGTTCTTGATCACAGTCCTGGTCATTGTTCTTTGTTTTTGATCACAGTCCTGGTCATTGTTCTTTGTTCTTGATCACAGTCCTGGTCACTGTTCTTTGTTCTTGATCACAGTTCTGGTCACTGTTCTTTGTTCTTGATCACAGTCCTGGTCACAGATCTTTGTTCTTGATCACAGTCCTGGTCATTGTTCTTTGTTCTTGATCACAGTCCTGGTCACTGTTCTTTGTTCTTGATCACAGTCCTGGTCACTGTTCTTTGTTCTTGATCACAGTCCTGGTCACTGTTCTTTGTTCTTGATCACAGTCCTGGTCACTGTTCTTTGTTCTTGATCACAGTCCTGGTCACTGTTCTTTGTTCTTGATCACAGTCCTGGTCATTGTTCTTTGTTCTTGATCACAGTCCTGGTCACTGTTCTTTGTTCTTGATCACAGTCCTGGTCATTGTTCTTTGTTCTTGATCACAGTCCTGGTCACTGTTCTTTGTTCTTGATCACAGTCCTGGTCACAGATCTTTGTTCTTGATCACAGTCCTGGTCATTGTTCTTTGTTCTTGATCACAGTCCTGGTCACTGTTCTTTGTTCTTGATCACAGTCCTGGTCACTGTTCTTTGTTCTTGATCACAGTCCTGGTCACTGTTCTTTGTTCTTGATCACAGTCCTGGTCACTGTTCTTTGTTCTTGATCACAGTCCTGGTCACTGTTCTTTGTTCTTGATCACAGTCCTGGTCATTGTTCTTTGTTCTTGATCACAGTCCTGGTCACTGTTCTTTGTTCTTGATCACAGTCCTGGTCATTGTTCTTTGTTCTTGATCACAGTCCTGGTCACTGTTCTTTGTTCTTGATCACAGTCCTGGTCACTGTTCTTTGTTCTTGATCACAGTCCTGGTCATTGTTCTTTGTTCTTGATCACAGTCCTGGTCACTGTTCTATGTTCTTGATCACAGTCCTGGTCACTGTTCTTTGTTCTTGATCACAGTCCTGGTCACTGTTCTATGTTCTTGATCACAGTCCTGGTCACTGTTCTATGTTCTTGATCACAGTCCTGGTCACTGTTCTAAGTCTTAGAAGTTATACAAAGTGTAACTATCAGTGATAGACTCAGGTTTGTCCCATGGTTCACTCTTGACTCAGGTTTGTCCCATGGTTCACTCTTGACTCAGGTTTGTCCCATGGTTCACTCTTGACTCAGGTTTGTCCCATGGTTCACTCTTGACTCAGGTTTGTCCCATGGTTCACTCTTGACTCAGGTTTGTCCCATGGTTCACTCTTGTCTCAGGTTTGTCCCATGGTTCACTCTTGTCTCAGGTTTGTCCCATGGTTCACTCTTGACTCAGGTTTGTCCCATGGTTCACTCTTGACTCAGGTTTGTCCCATGGTTCACTCTTGACTCAGGTTTGTCCCATGGTTCACTCTTGTCTCAGGTTTGTCCCATGGTTCACTCTTGTCTCAGGTTTGTCCCATGGTTCACTCTTGACTCAGGTTTGTCCCATGGTTCACTCTTGACTCAGGTTTGTCCCATGGTTCACTCTTGACTCATGTTTGTCCCATGGTTCACTCTTGTCTCAGGTTTGTCCCATGGTTCACTCTTGACTCAGGTTTGTCCCATGGTTCACTCTTGACTCAGGTTTGTCCCATGGTTCACTCTTGACTCAGGTTTGTCCCATGGTTCACTCTTGACTCAGGTTTGTCCCATGGTTCACTCTTGACTCAGGTTTGTCCCATGGTTCACTCTTGACTCAGGTTTGTCCCATGGTTCACTCTTGACTCAGGTTTGTCCCATGGTTCACTCTTGACCCAGGTTTGTCCCATGGTTCACTCTTGACTCAGGTTTGTCCCATGGTTCACTCCGGACTCCGATTTGTCCCATGGTTTAATCTTGACTCAGGTTTGTCCCATGGTTCACTCTTGACTCAGGTTTGTCCCATGGTTCACTCTTGACTCAGGTTTGTCCCATGGTTCACTCTTGACTCAGGTTTGTCCCATGGTTCACTCTTGACTCAGGTTTGTCCCATGGTTCACTCCGGACTCCGATTTGTCCCATGGTTTACTCTTGACTCAGGTTTGTCCCATGGTTCACACATGACTCAGGTTTATGTTATGGTTTACTCTTGACCCAGGTTTGTCCCATGGTTCACTCATGACTCAGGTTTGTGTTATGGTTCACTCTTGACCCAGGTTTGTCCCAAGGTTCACTCCGGACTCAGGTTTGTCCCATGGTTCACTCTTGACTCAGGTTTGTCCCATGGTTCACTCTTGACCCAGGTTTGTCCCATGGTTCACTCATGGCTGCAGCTTCAGGCCATACACGCTCTGGGCTGTGTGTGGGGACCCGACCATGATTGTGAACTTGTCACGTCTTGACCCACATGAAAGATGATGAAGAAGTTATGTCATCTGTTGACTTTACACCATATATTTTGTGTTGGCTATAAGCACCTTACTAGTTCCTGAGTATTGTAATGCCTTTCAATTCACTCAATTTCATAATTTATCAAAACTAGCTGTATTCTTAGTAAATACAAATATATGTTGATTTTGGCTGCCTAGTTAAATCGGTTTGCACTGCAGAGAAATGGCTGTTAAGGCATCGACAACTGGTAATCAAACATGGCCTTTTCTCCCAAAGCCTATCACTGTCACTGACTACTTCTCAATGCTGTAATACAGTCATTTATAGTTAAGAGATCCAGTAAGAGATTGTGACCCACATCAAATAATAAACAATGCATCATCTAACACATTGTTTCACATTACCCTCCTTCATATCATGAGAAAAGGAAATTGTAAACTACATTGTTGCTGTTATTATATTTTTGTTATATTACTATATTGTTCTAACATTATTGTATTGCAACATTTTTATG
This sequence comes from Procambarus clarkii, assembly GCF_040958095.1. NCBI lineage: Eukaryota > Metazoa > Arthropoda > Malacostraca > Decapoda > Cambaridae > Procambarus > Procambarus clarkii. Next base: position 4,887,112 of record NC_091190.1, read on the forward strand.
AGCTGCATGTTGACTCCTTGGTCCACTAATTCCGGTGAAGAGGAAAATCGCTCCCATATGGTCAAAATTGTCGTTTCACAGCCCAACCACTTTGACTGCACTCACAGGTGATTAACACAGAGAGAGAGAGAGAGAGAGAGAGAGAGAGAGAGAGAGAGAGAGAGAGAGAGAGAGAGAGAGAGAGAGAGAGAGAGAGAGAGAGAGAGAGAGAGAGAGAGAGAGAGAGAGAGAGAGAGAGAGAGAGAGAGAGAGAGA